>NW_026707860.1:0-19401 GCF_902713425.1 Acipenser ruthenus
AAGCCAATGCCTTCAGCGCGGGGAGCTACATTCTCGCAGGCTCAAATGTAGGCTGCTGGTTGCCAGGCCAGCAAGCCACCCAGCGGCAATGCAACTGGCCACATTGCTGGTGGGAGATTTAGTTTCTCGGTCAGGAATCTCACTGCCTTTTGGTGCACGGCTAACCCCTGTCTGGCAGCCACTGAATTGCTCGCTGTGCGTCTCATGATGACAGCTGTGTTCATCCAAACAGTGAAATTGTCATTGGAAGAGATCGTGTGGAAGCAAAAAAGAGTAGCTGCTATAGAGGAGCGAGGGTGGAGGAAAGGGTTATTATAGACAGCCCATAAAACTTGTAACGATCACTCTGCACAACTGAGAAGCAGTTGCACTGTCCTTCCTAAGGAGATACTACTGGCCCTATTCCTATAGCTAAATAAGTCAGCAAGAGTGACAGACAGCAAAAGCAGGGACGTCAGAGGTGTCAATTTCACTAACAACCGGTTTATTATTCTGAACAATAATGTCAACAAATGAAAAAATGAACAACTGAATTAAATGAATAATGATAAGACAGGAATTCAAATAATTGCAGGTAACAGGTAACATCTTAAGAAATAAGATGGTACAGATAAGTATGTAGGGACAAACAGAAGGCTAAACAGTTTCACAAAGTAGAAATGAATGGAGTCCAGAGGGTCTCCAATAAACCCACACTCACAAACACAACCCACACAGATAGACAAAAGATAAATAAATAGATACAGATGAAAAACAGTGACTTGTGGAAACAATTACATTTAACAGTCTCTATGGCAATGGTGGGAAAATGACAGGTAGGCCCAACAAGTCCAGTAATAGCAGGGTAATTGAAATCCATACAAAGTAACAAAATAACAAAAAAATACAGGAAACAAAGTATCAAATTAAAGTAGAAAAAATCCAAACAAAAAAGAAATGATCTCACCCACAAATAAGGAAGTCCAGCAAAGTATCCCTAAATGATGGTGATTGTAGAAGGTTGAAAACATTGAGTACGTTGAAAATGTTGAGACTGTCCTGTAGTGTTGAGTTGAATGGTGAACAGTTGTTTGGAAAAAATCAGGAGGATCAGGAAAAAATGGAGACTGTCACACATAAAACAACAAACACTAAACAGACCTAGAAAAACAGCTAAACTTAAACAAGTAACAGTGAAAACAAAAAGAGCAGTTTAGACAAAGCGCAGCAACAAAAGAAAATGAACGGATGCACTGCAATTATCTAAGGATGGTAATGGATTCACTGAAATTTAAGTAGAGAAAATGCTGTAGTTTAATGGATTCCTCTGAGAAAGGGAGTCTCCCTCAGGCCTGATTAGCCAGCTTTAATACAAGTAATGGCTACTAAGGAGCTCTGAGATTGGAGGGGTGAACAGAGGGTGGTTCCAAGGAACTATGGGAAATGAAGTTTTAACCTGGCCAGGCTACTGACCCTAATTAAAGGGACAGGTGGGTGAGACTTACACCCACATTATGTAGCATGGGAATTGCTACAAACTAAAACTGTACAGAGGCAGCTGTTGCACAAAAAAAAAGATTTCCTGAACAAATAAATAGTTATTATTCTTTGGCAAATAATTAGCTTTATATATGAATCCTAAGCAAAATGACACAGCATCCTACACTTTGATCGTGACTTAAGTTTAGTGGCCTTGGTGCCCTCTATAAATGTATTGAACTGAAGGTCATTTTGGCCTTGCCCTTTTTTTTTGCCAATTTAGAACCCCGTGCATTGTCATTGAAGGTAATTTGGTAAGGAGAGGGTGGTGTCTGAACATGCTTTAAATAATTTGGTAGGCATAATGCCACCATATTGTTATTTTATTTGATTAGATTAGGCACAGCATGACAACACCATGACTTACCACTGTTCAATTTACTTTATTTATATGCTGTAGCACCTTTTTTCATACCACAGTATCTGAAAGTGCTATACATGTTGGTTAAAACAGAAAACAATATGGAGTATCAAGAAGTAGTAAGAATTACAAAATAACAATAGATACATCAATACATCAATAAATTATATAAGAAATAAGAAATTCAAAGAAAAAATGAAGAAAACAAGAAATTAATGACAGATAAAACACATTAATGATAGATAAAACACAAAGCTACAAAAAATAAGCAAATAAAATTGATAAAACAATTATGTTGTCGGGTTAAAAAGACTAAACTATAAAAGCAAGTCATTAATGTTGACTTAAAATATTGACTAACGCAGCATCTCTAATAGAAATGGGCAAGGAGTTCCACAATTTGGGGTCATTATCTCCTCTCCTTTTCAATTTTATCTTTGGGAGGCACAAAAAGCCAGAATTAGGTGACCTTAAAGTATGCAGCGGTTTATATGGGGTAATCTGGTAATAAGCTATTTATATGTTAATAGTAAGATGTTTTTAATCAATTCTAAAACACACTGAAAGCCAGTGCAATGACACCAACACAGGAGCAATATGAGCTATCAACTGCATTCTGAACAAGCTGCAGACGTGATAAGGCATGACACAGAAACCCAGCAAATAAAACATTGCAATAGTCAAGTCTAGATGAAACAAAAGCATGAATGAACTTCTCGGCACCAGACAAAGAAATAGATTACCTCATTTTAATTACCTAGTGTTTCACAGATTATAAAAAGACACTTTTGTAATTTTTAGAATATGACCCTCAAAACTCAAATCAGAATCAAATATAACACCTACATCTCTCACATCAGATTTTATATTAAAGGTCAGGCTGCCTAAACCTATTTTTAAGGAATTTACAAGCAAAACTTCTGTCTTATCTGAATTCAATTGCAAAAAATTGAGACATCCAATTTTTGATATCAGCAAGACACTGTAGTAATGCTGAAACAGCAGTGGTGTCACCGGATTTCAAGGAAATAGAAAGCTGTGTGTCGTCAGCATAATAGTGAAAATGTTTACAAATGATCTTGCCCACTGGTAGCATATAAAGCATATAAAGGAAATAATATGGGACCAAAAATAGAGCCCCGGGGGACACCACATATAATAGTAGATAATCCTGATACAGCCTCCCCTAAAGAAACAAAAGTACTGTCTGTGAGTTACATTTAGAACAGTTCCAGTCAGACCAACCAATTTTTTTTTATTTTAATAATTTAGTTGTTGCCAATTATTTTTTTATTATTTTCTCCCCAATTTGAAATGGCCAGTTATTTTTAGGCTCAGCTCACCGCTACCACCCCTGCGCTGACTCGGGACAGCGAAGACGAACACACGCTGTCCTCCGAAGCGTGTGCCGTCAGCCGACCGCTTTTTTTCACAGTGCGGACTCACCATGCAGCCACCCAAGAGCTACAGCGTCGGAGGACAATGCAGCTCTCGGGCAGCTTACAGGCAAGCCCGCAGGCGCCTGGCCAGACTACAGGGGTCGCTGGTGTGCGGTAAGCCGAGGACACCCTGGCCGACCTAACCCTCCTTCCCCCCGGGCGGCGCGCGGCCAATTGAGCGCCGCCCCCTGGAAGCTCCCGTCCTCGGTCGGCAAAGGAATAGCCTGGATTCGAACTCGCGACGTCCAGACTATAGGGCACTTGAGCAGGGCGGTAGTAAGCCCTGCTGATTAAATGTATTTGTTTATTTTTAGAACGGGGTTTCCCCCTCCACCCCTGTGTAGTGTGTTATTTTGTATTTGTTTTGTATTATGATTTAGTTATTGTATTTATATGACGGCGAAGCGCAGCGTGTTTTGTTATTGTTTATTTGTATTTATGTGTTGACGGCGTAGCCATGTGTTTTGTTTTATTTTGGTTAGTAGCGTGGATGGGAAACCCCATCCACAGAAATTAATAAACTCGTGCAGAAGGTGGCCATCTCCCTAATTAATTAGGTGATTTAATTTGTTGCTAATCGGGAGATGGTCACCTGCATAAAAGCCTGCAGCTCGCTGCACTCATGGTGTGTGTATGAGGAGCGAGAGTGGAGAGAGCGAGGAGAAAAAAACGAAACTAAAAAAAAAAAGATACAGGCTCAGTGAAGGCTACTGCCCAGCCTGACCTGGATCATTCATTAGTATTTTGTGTTTGAGATTTGTTTTTGTTTAAACCTTTTGTTTTGCTCTGTGAGCACAGTCTTTTTGTAAACCTTTTTTATTTATTTTTGTATTATTTAAATAAAACAGCACAGCCGCGTCTTTCTTTTGTTTAATACTGCAGACTTGGTGTCAGTATTTTTCCCGTCCCTGCATCTGTCCTGACGTCACCGCCCAGCCATTTCTGCCACAGGCACATTCTGCACTCCACGTGGAGCGCCTTTACTGGATGTGCCACTCGGGAGCCCCAGACCAACCCATTTTTAAGACAATCAAATTAAATCGCATGATCCTCAGTATCAAAAATGCAGCACTAAGGTCTAAAGGAACCAGAATGGATATCGAGTTGGAATCCATACTCATCAGTCATTCACCACTCTGACAAGGGCAGTCTCTGCACTATGAGCAGATCGAAACCCTGACTGAAACTTTTCAAGGACATTGCTACTATACTACTACCTTCTCAAGAACCTTAGCTAAGAATGGCAAGTTAGAAGCTTCTCCCATTGATTAAGAGGGCCACTGCAAAATTGCAAGTGCCCTGGCTTACAGGTGAGACAAGGAAATAGTCCATCTTTCAGGATGAGCCTGCTCCTTCTCCCGAGGTGGTTTTCATAACCAGCCCGTGGCTGCGCACCATGGGAGCTTTAACAAGTTCCTCTACCAGGCACATAGCCACAAACCTCAGGCTAAGCCACAAGCCCAGCAGCAATCCTAGCAGTTTGCTGCCACAAGCCCAGGGCCCCATTTCAGGGAACCACCTGGAGTATTGGTGTCAGTGCACCACAGACATCTGGGTGCTTACTACTGTTCAGACTGGCTATTCTCTGCAATTCAGGAATGGGGCTTTAGTCATGGACCCACGAGACACTGCGGTATTATCTCAGGAGGTGACAGCTGTGCTGCAAAAGTGGGCTATTTGCACTGTACCCCCTCTCCACTTGATGGAAGGGTTCTATTCCAGGTACTTCCTGGTGCCCAAGTAGAATGGTGGCCTCAGACCAATCCTCAACCTCAGACAGGTCAACCTGTATCTGAGTCGATGGAGGTTCAGAATGTTGACCATGCAACAGCTGTTGTAGTCAATCAGGCCAGGCAACTGGTTCACTACGGTGGATCTCAAGAACGCGTATTTCCACATTCCCATAAGACCAGGGCACAGAAGGTACCTGTGGTTTGCTTTTCAAGGGACAGCGTATGAGTTCTGTATACTGCCATTTGGCCTCTCTCTACCTCCCCGTTCTTTTCAAAGTGCATGGAATCTATCTTGGCCCCATTGAGACTCAGAGGCATCAGAGTGCGCAATTACCTGGACGGCTGGCTCATTTGTGCCCAGTCTCCAGCACAGACACAGGCCCACATGGAGCTTACACCTTCGCAGACAGCCTCCTATCTGGGAGTGTGCTTGGACTCCAGGTCCATGCTGTCCTCTGTCAGATAACAGGGTTAATTTCTTACAGACTACCTATATAATTCAATATTTGTAATTATGTAAATATTTTAGCCTTTTCTATACTTGCGATTATGAATTAGCTTTATAGACTTATTTGAACCATTTGTAACCTTACGGAACATTTGTTGTATTGCTAAAATGATATACCGATATACGTACATTATATGACCACTGACATCTACTGTAGATTTTATTTAAATTATACAACTAAAATCTTGGTATAGAAAATGGCTTATGAGATATTATGTTACAGTTTCCTTAGGTGATTGCGGATTTGCTTTTAACACCTTTGTCTTATCCACACAAGAACGAAGAACAGGCGTCAAGTACACACAGCGATGCACTAGGAATGTGATCGAGATCATTGACATGGATTTTGCCTAGACATATTTGTAATGTTGTCAGACTCCTGCCACACTTTATGTACAGTGTACACTTTCACCTTCACACGTTTGTATGCATATAAAATGTTCTTATAATACTGTAAGGCCCTGTCCACACTATCCCTTTAAACCGTATTAGTTGCATTTAAGCCGGCTTAAAAGTGCTAAATACAGTTTGCGTCCACACTGCGCAGCGTTTAATACCGTACTCGAGAACTGGACTCGAGACCACCTCAGGAGGTAGTCTCGAGTCCGGTTCTAATTAGATCACATCAGGTAGTGCGGCTTATCAGAAGTGTGGACGCTTGTGGCAGGATAGCGGCAGAGGGAATACTCAGAGACAGAAAGTGCAGTGAAACCAAAATATTTTAATTAACAAAACACAAATAAAAAGGCACGATGGCCAACCAAAAAGACAAACACAAAAACAGGCTTTAAACAAACCCAAAAAAACCCACTCACTCTCTCTCTAACACACGTCTTCTCTCTGTTACAAACACTCACCTACTAACATACCCAACCACTCCCTTTTATACAGGTGCCTGGGCTAATTGGGCAATTCGCACCTCATTAGCCCAGGCACATTCCACACATACTCACTGAACCACACCCCAAACTCACTCACATCCACTCTAAACAATACAAAAAACACAGAACCACCACAAAATAGGCTGCACCCCATCACACACCTCCCCTCCTTGTGCGCAGCACAACATGGCCTACATGGCCACCTCCCCCCTCAGTCTCAAAGTCCCGGAAGAGAGGGAAGCACAGTGTCCATGGGGGTGGCCATGGTGGGAGGTCCGGCACCCCCCAATTCTTCGTGGCCGGCAGCTCCCTCTTCCGGGGCTTCCGCCACACACTATCCTGCCGCAAAAGTGCGGCTGGGGGAGCTGGTCTCCTGACCTCCCCCCCCCTTCTTCATGGCCGGCATTTCCCCTCCGTGGGGCTCCGAGCACACGATCTCCGGCAGCGAAACTGCTGCGAGGGGAACTGGTCTCCTGATCTCCCCCCCTTTCTTCATGGCCGGCAGCTCCCCTCCGTGGGGCTCCGGCCACAGTGTAGCGACCCCAGGCGAAGCAGGACCCTCAACGACCCCAGGCGAAGCAGGATCCCTGGTGACCCCAGGCGAAGCAGGATCCCTGGCGACCCCAGGCGAAGCAGGATCCCTGGCGACCCCAGGCGACGGCAGCAGCAGCGGACCCTCGGGAGGCGACGGCAGCAGCAGCGGACCCTCGGGAGGCGACGGCAGCAGCAGCGGACCCTCGGGAGGCGACGGCAGCAGCAGCGGACCCTCGGGAGGCGACGGCAGCAGCAGCGGACCCTCGGGAGGCGACGGCAGCAGCAGCGGACCCTCGGGAGGCGACGGCAGCAGCAGCGGACCCTCGGGAGGCGACGGCAGCAGCAGCGGACCCTCGGGAGGCGACGGCAGCAGCAGCGGACCCTCGGAAGGCGACGGCAGCAGCAGCGGACCCTCGGGTGGTGGTGGTGGAGGCAGAGGCAGCTCCTGCTCCTCTCCCTCGAGTGGTGGTGGTGGAGGCAGAGGCAGCTCCTGCCCCTCTCCCTCGGGTGGTGGTGGAGGCAGAGGCAGCTCCTGCCCCTCTCCCTTGGGTGGTGGTGGTGGAGGCAGAGGCAGCTCCTGCTCCTCTCCCTCGGGTGGTGGTGGTGGTGGGAACAGCAGCTCGTCTCCCTCTGGTGGCGGAGGCGGGAACAGCAGCTCGTCTCCCTCCGGTGGCGCTGCTGGCTCCTCCGACAGCGGGGTTAGAGCTGTTGGCGCTGCCGGCTCCTCCGACAGCGGGGGTAGGGCTGGTGGCGCTGCCGGCTCCTCCGACAGCGGGGGTAGGGCTGGTGGCGCTGCCGGCTCCTCCGACAGCGGGGGTAGGGCTGGTGGCGCTGCCGGCTCCTCCGACAGCGGGGGTAGGGCTGGTGGTGCTGCCGGCTCCTCCGACAGCGGGGGGTAGGGCTGGTGGCGGGCGTCTCCGCTGGGCTCCCTTCAGCAGCAAAAACAGCGGCTGCTATGGAGCCTGAGCTTCACGCCCTCGTCCCTCCCAAAAAAAATAGGGGTTTGGGCCTTCAGCTTCTCCCCTCCGGACACAGGACGCACTGGCTCCTCTCCTCTGGACCTAGGACGCACCGGCTCCTCCCCTACCGGGCCGTGGACGCACCGACTCCTCCCTCTCAGGCCGTGGACGCACCGACTCCTCCCTCTCGGGCCGTGGACGCACCGACTCCTCCCTCTCGGGCCGTGGACGCACCGACTCCTCCCTCTCGGGCCGTGGACGCACCGACTCCTCCCTCTCGGGCCGTGGACGTTCGGGCTCCTCCCACTCGAGCTGTGGACGTTCGGGCTCCTCCCACTCGGGCTGTGGATGTTCGGGCTCCTCCCACTCGGGCTGTGGACGTTCGGGCTCCTCCCACTCGGGCTGTTGCAGCGGCAGCTCCTCCTCCTCATACTGGGTGGGGCAGATGGCCACTGTGTGTCCATATGCCCCACAGCCGGGGCACAACTCTGCCGCGAGCCCTTTTAAAAATAGCTCCCAGCTGTCATCTGCCTCCTCCTGGGCCAGCTCCATTTTCCTCCACCTCACCCTCTCTTCCCTTTTTTTTTTTTTTTTTTTTTTTTTTTTTTTAAACAAAACAAAAAAACTGCACTTCTGCTCTGAGTCTCCAGGAAGAAGACTCAGAGACAGAAAGTGCAGTGAAACCAAAATATTTTAATTAACAAAACACAAATAAAAAGGCACGATGGCCAACCAAAAAGACAAACACAAAACAGGCTTTAAACAAACCCAAAAAAACCCACTCACTCTCTCTCTAACACACGTCTTCTCTCTGTTACAAACACTCACCTACTAACATACCCAACCACTCCCTTTTATACAGGTGCCTGGGCTAATTGGGCAATTCGCACCTCATTAACCCAGGCACATCCCACACATACTCACTGAACCACACCCCAAACTCACTCACATCCACTCTAAACAATACAAAAAACACAGAACCACCACAAAATAGGCTGCACCCCATCACAACGCTGTAATACCAAACTAAATTTTTTTGTGTACCCTCCAATATCCCAAAATGCTTTTTGGTATGTATGGCGAAATACTCAGAGCAGGCGCCTGAAGGACTTGCTATCCGTGTACACTCCGCACTAGGTATTTCTCTGTTAAACTAGTGGAGAAAATAAGGCAACTGCAAAAATGAAATGCGAGTTAAAAGTAGGATCGGGGATGAACAAATTACGGTATTTGTCAGCTCTGTTTGAAATAAAATTAAGAGGACCAGAATTAGGCTCAGGCAAAATATGAAGGTAAAAAGATTGTTTTGTAATTAACAGCTTTTTCTGAGTTTAATTATAAAACAGAATCAGCTCAATTTGTTTAAAGGGACTGCACCTGATTAAAAATAAAACCTGAAAACTTCAAGCCCTACTTGTTTGTGTGTGTGTGTGTGTGTGTGTGTGTGTGTGTGTTCGGATTTACTTTTTCCACAATACTTGTTATATTTCATTTATGCAATATGGACCTCTGTTAATATGGGGCATAACACATTATTTTAAAATAAAATACAGTGCATGGTGGGATACTATCGTATTAATTTCCACGGTTCGTTGCGCTGCTGGGAATTGTAACTGAACTATTCTAATGGTGTGTGGACACATTAAGCCTGACTAAACATGAAACGGTACTTCAGTGTGGACGCTTTGAGCTGTATTAATTAGAGCGGTTTCGACTTCGACTTCAAGTACGGTTCTCGAGATCGGTTATGTAATGTGGACAGGGCCTGTGTTCGGTGGCATGATTAGAGGAATTCACAGAACAATTAATTATAAACAAATTGTGTATTGGGTTAGGGAGTCTATCGTAATTTTAAAAACGTAATAAATATCTAATGAATTGTTACATACATGTATAATAACTAACAACTACAAACACCAATGGCACTTGAAATGTACAGGTATGTATTTATATATAGCCTACAATCGTACATACTAAAATACATACATCATCATAAGAAAGTAAATTCCAACCAATATACATATGGCTTATGGTATTTTTTTCTTTTTAACCAAAAAAAGATTGCAAAATGTACATTAAAAGAGTTGTATATAAGCTGTGGCAAAATATCCCCCCGAATGAGGGTACATTATTAATGGGGTTTGATTATTTTTTTTTTTAAGTCTGTGCAGTCCGATTTTTACCCACACGCCAGATAATCGTAAATCAGCATTTTATATGTGAAGTGTTCTAAATAAATGTACATTCTGCATGACAAAATGCACAATTTTAAATTAAGTTCAGAAATTATACACAAAATAGATATTCCCATTATTTTTTTTTTCATTTGGCTGCTGCTCGCTGGTGTGAGAACTGTCTCCCTGTACGCTAGTAGTTTCCATAACAGCAAATTATGCTTCCATTCATTTTTCTTGATCTCGTTAACATGCATTTTGATTAACAAGTTCCCCTTATCAAGTCTTTGAGACAGGACGTCATGTATGTGACCTGTGACAATTACGTTTTTTTAACGAGAAATGTGTTCATTAACAACCTCATCGACTCAATTTCAAAGTATTAACGGATTGATTTAATTAACACCTTTCGTTTGAAAATCACCTGCTACTAAAGCTCTCATTACGGTATGTCTTGGACATAAATGCATCTGATGCTTATAGGTCGTTCACCGTTGTGGCATTTTTGCAGAGCAACCGCACGCAAATTCTGATTGGAGCCTTTACTTTTGCTTCCTCTCAAAAGTAAAGGCTCCAGGACAAATTGTGTTGTCTTCTCTAATTTATCTCATCAGACTTAGCTGGTCTCGTAATAGTTTAGATTTAGCTGGTCTCATAATAGTTTAGACTGTACTGTACACATGCACCCCCCTGTTAAGTGCAAGCTGGATTAACTCAGAATGGTTTGCTCAATAAAACCATTAGTCAGTTTAATACGAATGCTTTATTCGACTTAAAGAACAGCATGCACTATGAAAAAGGCATCATTACCATCATGCAGTGAGTTGCTGTAAACGTTCATACCGATTGCAAGACCTTGATTGTGTACTATTATATATATATATATATATATATATATATATATATATATATATATATATATATATATACACGGAACTGTGCATTCAAATTTCCTAAAATCTGCAAAGAGAAATGTGCGTTTTCTGCAAAGAACTTGTCAAATTCCTTATCCAATTGTGGAATTGTGTCTATAAATCCCTGTGGCAAAGTGGTTTGTAGTGCACAGGTGTAGAGGTGATGCAATGATCAGTAATAAACAATCCAACAACAGTTCAATGGTGAAAAACGAAGCTTAAATAATAATACTGGCTATACACAGCGATGTTTAAAGCCAGTCAAAATCACAGGATTCAGTCGCGAAATAATAATAATAACTCACACTTTAGAACACTTACATGATCACCTGTCCAACAGTGAGTGCTCTGGGTGCATGTGGTGTTGTGAATACATGAAACAGTAATAACAGTGGTGCAGTGCAGTCCGTGTTTGATGCTGGCTTAACAGCGACAGCTCCCGGATATTTAGCTGTCTACAATGACAAATAACAACAGTTAAATACACAGACAAGACAACACTCAACACTCACGGTTTCTTTTTATTTCTCCTGGTTGTTTAGTAACCATAACAGAGGAACAGATTGCTTGGCCACATCCCCTGATATACCCTTCAGTAGCGAGTGCAACCACGTCTCCTCCAATCCATGACTGACACATCGCCTAATGCATTAAGGCGATGACTTCTGGTATTGTGACTCTGCCAGCTTTCTGGATGGACAATTCCGACTGACCCTGGAATGAACTGCCAAACCATCCCGTCCGGGGAACACTGTTTCTGTTACACAGCATCCTCACAGGTCAGGAGGGAGATTGTTGACTAGGATTCATTCGCTCTCTGTCACAGTCCCATATTCTGCAAAATTAAATTTTATCAGTATCATTAATACTGGTCATTCTGAATCATATACAACTTAATATACCAAGGATGGACACTGGCAGCGCTCCAGACAAACTTTTTGCCCAAGATGCCAATGGCTCCTAGGCCAACAATTTTGGGTGCCCAAATGAATAGTTGGGTGCCACTTTAGAGCAAGTTGGTTGCTTCCAAATTCAACTGCTTAAAATACAAGAAAAACACAAAAATGATACAGAAACATAAAGTTCGTACTTGCTTGATTACTGCCTCATAGTTCATATATGCTGCCTGACACTGACTTGAGTTGCGAAGCTGGGATTTAATTCTGTTTTGTGCAGAAAAGCCATGTTCACATTGGGCAGTTGACTGGCAGCACAAGCATGATTCCCAGTAAAAGATTTGTGCAAAAAGGCTATTTTGTTAGCATGACCTCTCTTAAACCAATGTAGGATTTATCCATAAACTGACCTTTGACTTTTGTTTTAATCATTCTCCATTCTGGTTGAACTGCACATTGCATCCCTTCCTTGCTAAAAGGTCACTATACCAATTCAGTAAGACTTCTATACTGTTCAACCCCAAAATCAACAAGATCATCAGACCATGCATCATGGCAGAAAACTGAACAATACTGAATAATTTAATGGCTTTTCCCTCATACTTTTAATTGTCAAAACACAGTTCTCAGTTGTTGCAACATCTTAGGAAAGAATTAGACTACTGTTCTGGAGTATAAAAGATAATGTAAAAAATGACAAAACCCTACAAAAGCAAGTTTTTCCATTTCCTGTTTTGCTCTTCCTTTAATGTCTGTGTTTTGAAAGTGGAAGCGAGGTGCTCCATGTGGTGATGACCAGCAGTAAACTGTCCCTGTCCAGTATGATTCTCATCATTTGATTACAGCTGAAAGCTTCCTAATTGTACAGCCTAAGTCAGCACCAATTGGTTTCTTTTGGATTGAAATTAAATGTTTTCCACACTAGCTGCAGAAGGCAATATACTTTTTCAATAACTGAAATTGATCTTTGAGTACAGTACTTAACATTGCTAATTCAAGCCTATGGGCAAGCAATCAAGTGATATAATATGCTGTCCAATCTCAATTTTCAAGAGAGCACCTACCTGCTCTGCTTCTGCCATTGGAGGTGGTGGAGATGTCCGGCTCTGGTCCACTGCCCAGAACCACTCTGCAGCGTCCCCCACCAGATCCTGGTTCCACGCCTCTTCATACTGGGGGTCCCCATAAGGGCAGTCCTCCCGGACGTGCCCAAACTCGCCACATCGGAGCCCCTTCCATCCTTCACTGCTCCTGTTCGGCTGCCCAGTCCAGGGGTCCAACTGGAGTTGGAACCCGGGACCACCACCTCCTGCGCTGCTGCTGCTGCTGTTGTTGCAGCTGTTGTTGCTGCAGCTGTCTCCTTCCCATCCTCTTCAAAGCAGTAATAAAAAAACAAAAAAACAAAAACTGCGGTACCTTTTCTGGCCTGGGTCCTGGAGGCACTGCAATCCCACCGCTGCCACCACATGTGACAGGATGGCTGACTTGGTGACGTTAGGCCAGATGCAGGAAGGAAACAAAGGCAAGTACTGCAGGGCAAAAGACGTGTTTGCACCGTTTATTTTTCAATAACAAAAATAAATAAAGTATTTAAACAAAAACAGTGCTCACAGAGCAAAATAAATATTCAAACCAAAACAAATCACAAACACAAAAACAAAACACTGATCTTATGTTGGTCTTTTTTTCTTTTCCTTTTTCTCCTCGCTCTCTCGTTCTCTCCACTTCTGGACACCCACCACGAGTGCAGAGAGCTGCAGGCTTATATGCAGGTGACCATCTCCTGATTAGCAACAAATTAATAACTTAATTAATTCGGGTGATGGCCACCTTCTACACAAGGTTTTTAAATTGTGGATGGGGCTTCCCATCCACGCTGTGAAACAAAACCTATGGCTCTTCGCCATCACATTTAATACAACAAAACAACACGGCTAAGCCGTCATATTTATAAATATGATGTAGCTCTCGGGGCTACCCCCCCTTTCTCCCACTCACTTCCCTTTTATATTACAGCTCTGTGGCAAAGTGGTTAATAGTGTGCAGGTGATCAAGGAATAGACAGACAATTATAATCCAGGTGCAGAGGTTTGTTTTATTTGGTTTCTGTCCAGTGCCTGATGGCAAAACAAACAAAAACAATAAAGCTGGTAAGTAATACAGCAGCGTATAATCCCCGGGTTGGTCCCGAAATAATAGTCCCGTTTATTGTATCCCCACATTAAACACAAAGCACATACACAAGTGATTGTGGTACAAATACAGTTTATGGTGATACGAGTGCAGTGCTGGCCTCTGGCGACAGCTCTGAAACGTGTTAGCTGTCTAATAATAACAAGCAACAAATAGACAAAACAAACACTCACAATATAGGTCCTTCTCGGTTCTTTTACCGATAACCAAAACAAGGGAACAGATTACGTCGCTTCGACCCCAATTTATACCGTCACTCATGACCCCTTGGTAAACGACTGCAGCCACTCCTCCATTCCGCGGCTGCCACATCATTTCCCTTCCGGGTCGATGAGTTAGTGTAACTAGGAGGTCCGCCCCTTTTCTAAATGACCGACTTCCTTTTAACCCTCGGAACGAAGTGTCAGGCCAAGTAGTCTAGGGTACTCTGTTCCCATTACTTATCACCTTCTCAAGTCAGGAGGGAGATTTACCACCAAGAATCACTGTCTTTCTGTCACAAGCCCCCACCTCCAATTAAATACCCAGCTGTATTTAAGGGATTTGCAAGCCTGGTCCTGTAACTCCTATCGTTTAGACAAACAAAAAACACAAAACAACCAACACACCCACTGTTTCTCTAATACACATAACGTTACTATCCTACACATACATCCTCCATACACTCTTCACACCACCCCGGGGTTTAAACCAATATTCATTTAAAAACAATTAATCACACGTGTCTCTGTATATACAATATTTGTTTTTCCTATTTTATTATACTGCTGTCTTACTCGGAATCCTCTGGTTCAGCTTTTATTTTTATTATGGTCCAACAGACTATTTAGTCCATCACAGTCCATAGTAAGTTATAGGCCAGGAATATAACTATTGTTCCCGGCCATGTGAAGAGCCAGCATCACACAACCAGACCTGCAGAAACATACCGGGCAGCAGTGTGGAGTAGTGGTTAGGGCTCTGGACTCTTGACCGGAGGGTTGTGGGTTCAATCCCCAGTGGGGGACACTGCTGTTGTACCCTTGAGCAAGGTACTTTACCTAGATTGCTCCAGTAAAAACCCAACTGTATAAATGGGTAATTGTATGTAAAATAATGTGATATCTGTATAATGTGAAATAATGTATAATGTGATATCTTGTAACAATTGTAAGTCGCCCTGGATAAGGGCGTCTGCTAAGAAATAAATAATAATAATAATAATAATAATACCTACAGTCCACCATTACATTATCTCTCCCAGCTACATATGTTCCACAGTCAATCAGAATGGAAGTGTAATTTGCACTGGGAACCCTTTCCTGCAAATCACTTCTTTTTTCATCAGCAATGAACTCAGAACATGCTGTATCATTATCATATGTTTTAGATACTTCCAAACCATTCTTCTTCATTAGCACAATTTGAGAGTTAAATTTAGTGAATGGCAGTTCTTCTACTGCAATCATATAAGCTGCATTGACTTTCATTTTTAATTCCCTGCAAGTTTTTTCTGCATTCACTTCAGTAGCAAAAACCATTGCCCTGGCTATCGGTGTCTGGGATGGCATACACGTTGCAATAATGCAGTCCCTAGCATTTTAGCACGGCGACCAGGGCAACATAAGCCTAAACAGCTCTGGTCTCGTACATCTGATCCACAAACCTGAAAAAATGTATATATATATATATATATATTTAATGGAAAATAGGTAATTATGCCTTCAATGTCACCATTTGTCTTATTTTGTAAAGATTTTGTGTGAAAATGTTTTACTGCACCGAGGTAGCTCTCTTACAGTGCAGCAGTAACATTGCAAAACCCTTGCATTCACGGCTATCTCCAAACATGGTCATCGACCGGAAATACATAAATAGGGCCTTGTTTTAAAGCTTTGACTCTCCACGTTCCAACGGCATATCGCAAATAGGGCTGTCTCTTAGTGCCTGAGTAAAAAGAGTTAAAGGGCCAGGTTGCCAGCAGGAAATTTAACTTTGGGCGGACCCTATAGAGTTAAATTGTTTTTGACAGTATAACATTTATGTATAATTTTATAGGACATTTCATATTATGCTGTAGAGCTTTATTTAGTGCTTGTAAATGTATCTTTTCCATCTTTGATGGTATTATGTACATTTTTTTTCAATTGATTTTATAGGTTCTAAATCGGCGACAAATACAGTCCAATTTAAATGTGTATGTACTGCAGGCTGCATACAGCATCACCCTCCCTTTTTTCTTGTGTCTTTCTATCTGGATCTTCTACACATAGTTTGCAAAATTACAACTAAGAGTTGGCTTTGTTAATTGTGTCCAGCGCAAAATCACCACCCAGTGATCTGCAGCATATTTTAAAATAAAATAAAAATATTTGTGCCATTTTTTTATTTACTATGTACTTCTATTGTGTAAATATTTATTGACTAATAGATCAAAAACATAAAGACCACACCACCTAGACCTCTAGATTCTAGGCATGAAATCCTTGGCTTTTTTACACTTCTTATGTGAAATCATCTTTAATTTAAACTAGTTCTTTTGACTGCAATATTTGTTTATGCTATGCTGCAGACAGTGCGTCCTTAAAAGTCTGCTTCTAAGCTAATATCGTCTCACTGGGCTGCATTGATACGAATCAAAGTGAGCCACACTGGCTCACTGGTGTGTCTTATTGTGTGGATGAACTCAGAATGATTCGCTCAATACAACAATTCGTCAGTTTAATAGTAACACTTTATTAGACTTACAGATTGCATCTGAGCGTAGGAGGAGGAGGAGGAGGAGGAGGAAGGGGGGGTGTCTTGTTTGCTCCAAAGACTCACAGCGTCCTGTGAGACTGTCAAAGCGGAGAAAGTAATTGCTAATGGAACATTTTTGTTTAACTCTGCAAATCAAATAAATATTTGTTTGTTCAACTTGATCTCCCTCTGATTTATGTTGTAATATTAATCAAAAGTTAGCAAAGCACTTGCTCAGTCAATTAAAACTTCTCCATTTACATTTCAAAAAGGGTTTGGCGAAACATTAAAAAAGTGATGTTGTTTGATTGCTTGTATTTATGACTGCACCTAAACTCTCACTCTGTGCATTAATATATTGGACCTTATCCATAATTTTATTTTGTATATTGTATCATTTTTGGGTTCTTGGGACAAAGATGAGACTGAGGCTTTCATGTAATTGAAGGCTCAAGCCGTTTATTTTTAACACAAGTAATCAATTAAATAAAATCATAAAGTCAGGGAAGGGAACTGGGAGTCGAAAATGAAAATAAAAATGATTGATCATATTTGTCTTTTCTTACCCTATCCTTTTTCCTCTCTTTCTCTCTATCTCTATCTCCCCTAAATACAACCATTTCTCACACTCTTGTCTCCCCTAATCTCGCAGTCTTTTCCACGCACCCCCTTATATCCCCTCGCTCCCTCCGCCCATTACTCGGACCCTTGTCCTCACGTCTTTCGCACCAAACCTGCACACCGAATTCCCCTACACACAACATGCAACCCCTACACGCATACACACACAATGCAGCCCCCTGCACGCGCACACACACACACAACATGCGACCCCTGCATGCATACACCCCCCATGCAACCCCTGCACACATACACTCACCATGCAACCCCTGCACACACAGACCACCATGCAACCCTCTTCAAATGTTATAGCTAACTTGAAATATGCAACTGTTCAAGAGCTGAAAACAAGTAAAAAGGTCTAATTATGCAAATTATTAGTTCAGTTAAGGGTCTAGTTAAGAAATTGAGAGTTTGGTTGGAATGAAAACCAGCAGACACAGTGGGTCCCCAGGACTGAGTTTGAGAAGCCCTGCACTAGCGGAAGCGTGACTGTGTCTCTACTGGGACAAATCTATTTCATTTCCAGTTGAGAAGAAAGGATAAAAAATGTAGACTTGCTTGTATGTTTCGGATCATTGTCTTGCTGCATGACCCAGCTGCGCTTCAGCTTCAGCTCACGGACGGATGGCCTGACATTCTCCTGTAGAATTCTCTGATACAGAGCAGAATTCATGGTTCCTTCAATGATGGCAAGGCATCCAGGTCCTGATGCAGCAAAGCATCCCCAAACCATGACACTACAACCACCATGCTAGACCGTTGGTATGAGGTTCTTACTGTGGAATGCAGTGTTTGGTTTTCGCCAGGCATAATGGTGCCTATGTCGGCCAAAAAGTTCCACTTTTGACTCATCTGTCCATAGAACATTGTTCCAGAACTCTTGAGGATCATCCATGTGCTTTTTGGCAAACTTGAGACGAGCATTCATGTTCTTCTTATTGAGCAATGGTTTCCGCCTTGCTACTCTGCCATGAATCCCATTTTTGCCCAGTGTCTTTCTGATGGCGGAGTCATGAACACTGACCTTAGCCGAGGCGAGAGAGGCCTGCAGATCCCTGGATGTTGTTCTAGGGTTCTTTGTGACTTCCTGGACGAAGTTACACCTTGCTCTTGGAGAGATTTTGGCAGGACGGCCACTCCTGGGAAGATTCACTACTGTCCCAAACTTTCTCCATTTGGACAATATGACTCTGACTGTGGTTCGGTGGAGCCCCAGAGCCTTAGAAATTTTCCAGACTTTCCAGACTGATAGGCATCAACATTTTTTTTCCGGAGGTCTTCAGGAATTTCTTTTGTTCGTGGCATGATGTGCCTCTAGAACCTGTGTGCTGACAACTTCACTCTGATGGTAAGGGCCAAAGTTAGTCAGATTTATATTGGGCAGGGCTGGCCCAAATCAGGCCTGGTTGTTAACCAAAGTACTCAAACAGCTGACCCTAATTATCCCTTTTAATTGGGTTGAGTTAACCGGGGGGGGGGGCAATGACTTTCACACCTGAAGATTGCATGTTTGATTACCTTGCACACCAAACAAATGAAAGAAGCATCAAACTTTGGTGTCATTTTTTTCTCTCAGACTCCCTCTATATACTACTACAACCCACAAAAAAATCTGACCAAATACAATGTGAAAAATGTGCAAAAATGCAGAAAATTAGACAGGGGGCAAATACTTTTTCATGGCACTATATATATATATATATATATATATATATATATATATATATATATTTTTTTATATATATATATATATATATATTTTTTTTTTTTTTTTAAAGTGGTGACATTTAATTGATTTTATTCATTTATAAATGTCTCAAACATACTGATTTGCAATATGCAAATGTGTAGCTTCAAAGAATTGGCTATTACTTTTCAAGAAGAAGAATATATTATTGTAACTTTCAGCTAAAGATCTGGTAAGTTGCCAGTATGCATGCAGTAGTCAC
>NW_026707861.1:0-7500 GCF_902713425.1 Acipenser ruthenus
CCTTTCCATTCTATCCAACAGGTTAAGATGCCAAGTCCTTACAGTACACAAAAAGACAAAGACCCTTCCGCAGTTGTCCATAGTGTTCTGCTCTGCAGTAGCTCTGTAGTAATTACAGAGGTCTGTTTCGTTTGAGAGGTCGAAATCCCAATCCAACGGAGATTATTGTTTTGTTCATGCGTTGTAAAACCGAAATGAACTATCAGGGGAAAGGGAAGTGTGTGGTTCACCGGTTTTAAACCTTACCCTGGTCTATCAAAATCTAGATATCAGCCAGCTCTTTTAATATCACTGTGATAAATGGTGACAATAGCAGAATTCAACCAGGCACAATACTCATTATACATAAACCACATCTCCATTGCAACCTATTAGCAGCAACTACACCTACCATTTCACTGAGAGTTTAAACCACAACAGAATCTACATCAACTGATTCAATACGTTAAGATCAGCTCTAATTGTGTTCACAGTTGTCTGGCACTCTTTGTATGACAGACCTGACACAGCAAAGTGCACGAGAAATGCACTCTGAAAAAGTGGCAGCCACCGAATACTTAGAAACATTCATTAAAACTGTTTTGCGAAGGAAACTGACAAACAGTACTATGTACTGAATGGATTACAATCGTGTTCATTTACAACATGTGAGTCCTACGTGCTGTCTACTGTTAATGCACATCACACTGTAATACAAACACAAGACAGCTGTAAACACACACACACACACACACACTGTGTTTTTCTGTATTATGTTGTGCTACCATACTTTATATTTGTAACATTTCAATACTGTACAGCAACATCTAAGCCTTCTTATCTTATACTCATCTATCTTATACTATTTCCCAAAATAAGACTCCTATTGCATAGCAGTTCCACCCATTCCAGGTGTTATTATGAGCTTGATTAGCCACAGTGTATAGATAACAAGCTCAGTGTGTCATATTAAACTCATAGTAAAACTAGGAAGAGATCAAACTGCTCTGCAATGGGAGTCTTATTTCCATCCCTGGGGTGATGAGTGGATTTGAGTGACACTGACTCCCACTGCATTCTGTCCATGACATTCCAATGAGCTGATGAATTAACAGGAGTAACATAAGGGGGGATGACTGTAAAGGTAAACATGTGCTATAACTACATAAGGACTGTGTACTCTGCAGGGAAAATACAATTCAAGAGCTTTTCAGCCCATTTAAAAATGACAAGGAAAGATATTGTGTGTGTATATCAGTCAAAATCCC
Source organism: Acipenser ruthenus (assembly GCF_902713425.1). Lineage (NCBI taxonomy): Eukaryota > Metazoa > Chordata > Actinopteri > Acipenseriformes > Acipenseridae > Acipenser > Acipenser ruthenus. The sequence continues at coordinate 1,248 of NW_026707861.1, forward strand.
TCCCACGCCTCCTGAGTTCCACAGCTGGCAGAGTAAAGCTATTTTAACTCTTCTTTTCTTAATATGCTACCAACAGATACTTTCTTCTCACAGTTCAAAGGACAATGAACGTTATTCAACATGTTGTTTTTACATTAAAAGTGAACAAGATCTCTTTAGTCAACACAACACAAATCAGATCATTATTACAGGCTAAAGAAATAAAGGGTTGAATAGATACAGAATCGTTTAATGTGACATTAACAGGACCTTATCATAAACAGCTTCACACCATACCTGCATATTATTTACTGCATGTACAATATGGACCCATTGAAATTATAGGATCTGCACGAAGGTCTTCCACTAGTGTTGTCCACTAGGGGGCAGTAGTTCACTATACAAATGTCCTTGCTAGCTATGTAGCTAATTGAGTTTTGACATGGAATGACTCCTTTAAGGTGAATAGTTCTACTGACAGATATAATTTCTTGCTGCTGCAGACGTAGGGCATTGTTCCCTGACATTCAATTCAGTGGAGAACATTGGCCCCCAGGGCATCCAAGGGTGGGGGAGCAGCACTTTATATAAAATACAGTTTCCAAGTTACGCATGAAGCTAGTAGTAAAGAGCTATGAAGTCATTGGTTTGCACTTATACTTGCTGCATACAGAACCATTGCTTATAGTAGGTTGTTTTAGGCCACTGTCCGCCCTAGATTCTGTTAATGACATCATCTCAAGACTCTCAGCCTTTAGTAGGCACCAGTGAATTGGTACTCATGAGTCATTTGAATTATGACTGGCTTTCTGATAAACCAAATGTTTTAAAACACTTGAGCTTGGCATTGGGTCCAACCTAACTGACAGATATAACTGAATCTTCTTGAATTGTGTTTTACAAATACTCCTCATAACTAAAACTTGACTGGTACATTTATTTATAGGAGGCTGTGTGGTCCAGTGGTTAAAGAAATGGGCTTGTAACCAGGAGGTCCCCGGTTCAACTACCAGCTCAGCCACTGACTCATTGTGTGACCCTGAGCAAATCACTTAACCTCCTTGTGCTCCGTCTTTCAGGTGAGACATTGTTGTAAGTGACTCATCTGCTGCTGATGCATAGTTCACACACCCCAGTCTCGTATCTTGTAAAGCACTTTGTGATGGTGGTCCACTATGAAAGGCGCTATATAAAAATAAAGATTGTTTTTATTATTTTGTAATGCTTTTAGCGACCACAATATGATTTATTGTATTCCAGATGCTCATATTTCTAAACTTAAATCTAAAGTTATCTATAAAAGAACTTTCAAGAATTTCAACGAGCAATGTTTTCTATTTTCTCTGGCTCATACAGACTGGACTGTAATTTCAGCTATTCCAGATATCAACATTGCTCAGAACATTTTTGGGGCTGAATTTACTTCACTTATTAATGATCATGCCCCACTCAAAAAATGCTGTGTAAAAACATACAATTGTCCATGGTTTACTAGTGAAATAACACGTTCTTTAGAGGCTAGGGACCAATGCTGGGCTAGAGCATGTAAAAGAAAGACAGAGCATGATTGGCAACAATTTTGTGCCCTGAGGAGGAATAAATGTACACATTTAATTAAGAAAACAAAATCTCATTATTACCTGAAGCTTGGCATTTGATGAATCAGACATCAGATCAACCAGACATTGATTCTAATTTAGCTGGAGCCATATTTTTTAAAGGTAGCAGCACAGATTATTGCGCAACCATTAGCCGTTCTATATAATCTCTCTCTTATTTCAAATTCAATTCCATCAAATTGGAAATCTACACTTCCAGCTAATGCCAAAGTATTTGAGTTTAGTAAACAAACAACTAACAAGTTTCTTAGAACAGAATAATATCTGAGACATCATCTGCCTGGATTTCATTTGAAATATACAGTAACACACAGACGGCAGTCCTCAAGGGGATTCAACCTTAGAACCTCTATTTAAGAGGTACCTCAGGGTCTTTGAACCTCTATGTAAGGGGGGTACCTCAGGGTTTTTGAACCTCTATTTAAGGGGTACCTCAGGGTCTTTGAACCTCTATTTAAGGGGTACCTCAGGATCTTTGAACCTCCATGTAAGGGGGTACCTCAGGGTGCAGTCCTTGGACCAATCCTCTTTACACTCTATGTAAATGACCTGGGATCTGATATGGGTAATATGAATGTCCATTTATCTGGAGTTGACACTATTGAGTATATGACAGGATTCTCCGTACAGCAGGGGGATTTACAGACAGCATTTAATATTGTACAGTGCAGATTATTACTTAATGTATCCAAGACAAAAACAATGCTGTTCTGTTCTAATAGATTAGAAATCTTACTTGGACTATTGCTACACTGTATGGAGAGCTGCTAGAGAAAGTTTATTGATGAGCATCTTACATTTTAATTACCATATTGATAAAGTGGTTTTAAAGAGGCCTGAATTAGCTTTTCTTTTTAGGAACAAGAAAGCTTTGTCCCTGTCTAGCAAAAACAAAAATAATAACAGCAACAATAATTATAATAATAATAATAATAATAATAATAATAATAATAATAAAAATAATAATAATAATAAGCGCTCACATGTTTATATACAATGGGACGGGCACCTTCCCACACTGCTACTATCTTCCCTGTTTTTGATTACAGTGATTACATTGATCAGTTTGCTTGTAAGCAGTCTCTACATCAATTAGATGTTGCAGATGTGCTCTAGAGTGTTCCCCTTTGACACATCCTTGTCATATGTATATAAAATTAGGCTGGCACTTACGAAGCGGAGGATTTTCATTGGTATTGTTTTGTGTTTATGGTTTTTAAAGGTTTGGTACCTCGTTATTTGAGTGCTCTGGTAGAAAGGACCAGCGTTGGCTATAGTTTACACTCTCAGGATTCTGTTCATATGGCTGTTCCAAGGCTTTGAACACATATGGGAGAATTATCTTTTACATATCAACTCCTGAAGATGTGGAATTGTTTCCATCATAGTCTGAAGATGGAATTTGATAATCTTTCTTTCTCTGGCTTTGAAGATCATATTTGGGAAATGCTTAGAACCTGCCAATGCTTCTCCTTCAGTCAACATTAATAGATATGACTTATTTGTTCTACTCTCAGATCTCTGTATGCTGCTGCTTAAGTTTGAACTACACATGGTTTATTGTCTTTTTTGTACATTGTAATTGTTTTTTATACATTGCAATGTTTCCAGGACCCCCTTGTAAACAAGACCTCGGCCTCAATGGGTAAATCTCCTGGTTAAATAAATAAATAAATAAACAGATCAAATCAATACAAATTCAGTTTACCCCCGCCTGGGTGCTGTTCACATTCTTGTTAGAAAAGAACTTTGCTGGACTTCAGTCCATCAGCTAACTTTGTGCATTGTTTCTCTGTGCGAGTTTACCCCCGCCTGGGTGCTGTTCACATTCTTGTTAGAAAAGAACTTTGCTGGACTTCAGTCCATCAGCTAACTTTGTGCATTGTTTCTCTGTGCGAGTCTGAACCCCTGTAAAATGCTTTGACTGATCACTGTATATATAATTGCATGCCCCGGTAGCTAAGATATGGAGTCTTGCATGCCCCGCTAGCTACGATATGAAGTCTTTCCATCCAGCTCCGGTTGCTTCAATCCGGAGGTGCATGCAATTATATATATATATATATATATATATATATATATATATATATATATATATATATATATATATATTTGCATGCCCCGGTAGCTAAATGCTTAGTTACGGCTCTGGGCAATACCAAAGCCCATGGCCAGTATACAATATTTTTCTGTATGCATTCTTTTCTGTTGAGCACTACTGACACCGTTGAAACGGTGAGTCTCAGGTCGCCTGCGGATACATTAGTCCAATCATTGCGTCTGAACCTGGTGTGTAATCCCAAAGTAACTGCTCACTGTTAATACGTTTTAAGACGTTAATTCACGTTCTAAGTAATACAGTGTCCCCTTCAGACATGTTAAAGGAGAGATTCTGAAGTAACATTCAAAACTATGCGCGAGTAAATACCATCCTAACTCCTAACATCCAAAAAAAAAAGAAAAAAATAACAATAATAATAATGATATATATATATATATATATATATATATATATATATATATATATATATATATATATATATATATATATAATTGCATGCCCCGGTAGCTAAGATATGGAGTCTTGCATGCCCCGCTAGCTACGATATGAAGTCTTTCCATCCAGCTCCGGTTGCTTCATTCCGGAGGTGCATGCAATTTATATATATATATATATATATATATATATATATATATATATATATATATGCCCCGGTAGCTAAATGCTTAGTTACGGCTCTGGGCAAAACCAAAGCCCATGGCCAGTATACAATATTTTTCTGTATGCATTCTTTTCTGTTGAGCACTTCTGACACCGTTGAAACGGTGAGTCTCAGGTCGCCTGCGGATACATTAGTCCAATCATTGCGTCTGAATCAGGTGTGTAATCCCAAAGTAACTGCTCACTGTTAATACCTTTTAAGACGTTAATTCAGGTTTTAAGTAATACAGTGTCCCCTTCACACATGTTAAAGGAGAGATTCTGAAGTAACATTCAAAACTATGCGCGAGTAAATACCATCCTAACTCCTAACATCCAAAAAAAAAAAAAAGAAAAAAAATATCAAGAATAATAATGATATATATATATATATATATATATATATATATATATATATATATATATATATATATAATTGCATGCCCCGGTAGCTAAGATATGGAGTCTTGCATGCCCCGCTAGCTACGATATGAAGTCTTTCCATCCAGCTCCGGTTGCTTCAATCCGGAGGTGCATGCAATTATATATATATATATATATATATATATATATATATATATATATATATATATATATATATATATATATATATATTTGCATGCCCCCGTAGCTAAATGCTTAGTTACGGCTCTGGGCAAAACCAAAGCCCATGGCCAGTATACAATATTTTTCTGTATGCATTCTTTTCTGTTGAGCACTACTGACACCGTTGAAACGGTGAGTCTCAGGTCGCCTGCGGATACATTAGTCCAATCATTGCGTCTGAACCTGGTGTGTAATCCCAAAGTAACTGCTCACTGTTAATACGTTTTAAGACGTTAATTCAGGTTTTAAGTAATACAGTGTCCCCTTCACACATGTTAAAGGAGAGATTCTGAAGTAACATTCAAAACTATGCGCGAGTAAATACCATCCTAACTCCTAACATCCAAAAAAAAAAAAAGAAAAAAAATATCAAGAATAATAATGATATATATATATATATATATATATATATATATATATATATATATATATATATATATATATATATATATATATATATATATAATTGCATTCCCCGGTAGCTAAGATTTGGAGTCTTGCATGCCCCGCTAGCTACGATATGAAGTCTTTCCATCCACCTCCGGTTGCTTCAATCCGGAGGTGCATGCAATATATATATATATATATATATATATATATATATATATATATATATATATATATATATATATATATATATATATATATAATTGCATGCCCCGGTAGCTAAGATATGGAGTCTAGCATGCCCCGCTAGCTACGATATGAAGTCTTTCCATCCAGCTCCGGTTGCTTCAATCCGGAGGTGCATGCAATTTATATATATATGTATATATATATATATATAATATATATATATATATATATATATATATATATATATATATATTTGCATGCCCCGGTAGCTAAATGCTTAGTTACGGCTCTGGGCAAAACCAAAGCCCATGGCCAGTATACAATATTTTTCTGTATGCATTCTTTTCTGTTGAGCACTACTGACACCGTTGAAACGGTGAGTCTCAGGTCGCCTGCGGATACATTAGTCCAATCATTGCGTCTGAACCTGGTGTGTAATCCCAAATTAACTGCTCACTGTTAATACGTTTTAAGACGTTAATTCACGTTTTAAGTAATACAGTGTCCCCTTCACACATGTTAAAGGAGAGATTCTGAAGTAACATTCAAAACTATGCGCGAGTAAATACCATCCTAACTCCTAACATCCAAAAAAAAAAAAAAGAAAAAAAATATCAAGAATAATAATGATATATATATATATATATATATATATATATATATATATATATATATATATATAATTGCATGCCCCGGTAGCTAAGATATGGAGTCTTGCATGCCCCGCTAGCTACGATATGAAGTCTTTCCATCCAGCTCCGGTTGCTTCAAT
>NW_026707861.1:15000-17500 GCF_902713425.1 Acipenser ruthenus
TACCATCCTAACTCCTAACATCCAAAAAAAAAGAAAAAAATAACAATAATAATAATGATATATATATATATATATATATATATATATATATATATATATATATATATATATATATATATATATATATATATATAATTGCATTCCCCGGTAGCTAAGATTTGGAGTCTTGCATGCCCCGCTAGCTACGATATGAAGTCTTTCCATCCACCTCCGGTTGCTTCAATCCCGAGGTGCATGCAATTTATATATATATATATATATATATATATATATATATATATATATATATATATATATATATATGCCCCGGTAGCTAAATGCTTAGTTACGGCTCTGGGCAAAACCAAAGCCCATGGCCAGTATACAATATTTTTCTGTATGCATTCATTTCTGTTGAGCACTACTGACACCGTTGAAACGGTGAGTCTCAGGTCGCCTGCGGATACATTAGTCCAATCATTGCGTCTGAACCTGGTGTGTAATCCCAAAGTAACTGCTCACTGTTATTACGTTTTAAGACGTTAATTCAGGTTTTAAGTAATACAGTGTCCCCTTCAGACATGTTAAAGGAGATATTCTGAAGTAACATTCAAAACTATGCGCGAGTAAATACCATCCTAACTCCTAACATCTAAAAAAAAAAAAGAAAAAAAATAACAATAATAATAATGATATATATATATATATATATATATATATATATATATATATATATATATATATATATATATATATAATTGCATGCCCCGGTAGCTAAGTTATGGAGTCTTGCATGCCGCGCTAGCTACGATATGAAGTCTTTCCATCCAGCTCCTGTTGCTTCAATCCGGAGGTGCATGAAATTTATATATATATATATATATATATATATATATATATATATATATATATATATATATATATATATTTATATATTTGCATGCCCCGGTAGCTAAATGCTTAGTTACGGCTCTGGGCAAAACCAAAGCCCATGGCCAGTATACAATATTTTTCTGTAAGCATTCTTTTCTGTTGAGCACTACTGACACCGTTGAAACGGTGAGTCTCAGGTCGCCTGCGGATACATTAGTCCAATCATTGCGTCTGAACCTGGTGTGTAATCCCAAAGTAACTGCTCACTGTTAATACGTTTTAAGACGTTAATTCACGTTTTAAGTAATACAGTGTCCCCTTCACACATGTTAAAGGAGAGATTCTGAAGTAACATTCAAAACTATGCGCGAGTAAATTCCATCCTAACTCCTAACATCCAAAAAAAAAAGAAAAAAATAACAATAATAATAATGATATATATATATATATATATATATATATATATATATATATATATATATATATATATATATATATAATTGCATGTCCCGGTAGCTAAGATATGGAGTCTTGCATGCCCCGCTAGCTACGATATGAAGTCTTTCCATCCACCTCCGGTTACTTCAATCCGGAGGTGTATGCAATTTATATATATATATATATATATATATATATATATATATATATATATATATATATATATATATATATATAATTGCATGCCCCGGTAGCTAAGATATGGAGTCTTGCATGCCCCGCTAGCTACGATATGAAGTCTTTCCATCCACCTCCGGTTGCTTCATTCCGGAGGTGCATGCAATTTATATATATATATATATATATATATATATATATATATATATATATATATATATATATATATATATGCCCCGGTAGCTAAATGCTTAGTTACGGCTCTGGGCAAAACCAAAGCCCATGGCCAGTATACAATATTTTTCTGTATGCATTCTTTTCTGTTGAGCACTACTGACACCGTTGAAACGGTGAGTCTCAGGTCGCCTGCGGATACATTAGTCCAATCATTGCGTCTGAACCTGGTGTGTAATCCCAAAGTAACTGCTCACTGTTATTACGTTTTAAGACGTTAATTCAGGTTTTAAGTAATACAGTGTCCCCTTCAGACATGTTAAAGGAGATATTCTGAAGTAACATTCAAAACTATGCGCGAGTAAATACCATCCTAACTCCTAACATCTAAAAAAAAAAAAAGAAAAAAAATAACAATAATAATAATGATATATATATATATATATATATATATATATATATATATATATATATATATATATATATATATATATATATAATTGCATGCCCCGGTAGCTAAGTTATGGAGTCTTGCATGCCCCGCTAGCTACGATATGAAGTCTTTCCATCCAGCTCCGGTTGCTTCAATCCGGAGGTGCATGAAATTTATATATATATATATATATATATATATATATATATATATATATATATATTTGCATGCCCCCGTAGCTAAATGCTTAGTTACGGCTCTGGGCAAAACCAAAGCCCATGGCCAGTATACAATATTTTTCTGTAAGCATTCTTTTCTGTTGAGCACTACTGACACCGTTGAAACGGTGAGTCTCAGGTCGCCTGCGGATACATTAGTCCAATCATTGCGTCTGAACCTGGTGTGTAATCCCAAAGTAACTGCTCA
>NW_026707862.1:0-19360 GCF_902713425.1 Acipenser ruthenus
CAAAACGGATTAACACTAAAACAAACAAACACGGTGAGTAAAAATAAACTTATATTTACTTTACTTAGTTTAGTTTTTTTTAATTCTCTCCTCTCCACACCCATTCTCCACTCACCGAACACACAACCCCGAGTGAGTAAAACGTGCATCTATATATACTATTGTGCCGGGATTCAATTACTAATTAACTGGAATCCCAGCACGTGAACTAATTCTGTGCAACCCTGTGCTCACATATTAAATACTTTAAATGCACATGAAGTGAAGTGCAATCCCTGTGCCTAAATACAATTATACATTTTAAACACTCGTGCTCATTACCGACATTATACCAACTATACCAACTACAATACACCAACATTAACACATGAAACATACAACATAAAACACAAAAATACACACAGGGGCGGGGCACATTGCCACAGACGTATACAAAAAAACATTTTGACAAACTCTGCGAAAACCAAAGATTATCTAACCCTGTGTTCTATGCCAGCATTGACACTGTTGTTACTCAGCTGAAAACCCGATTCTGTGGAAAGAACACTGTAGTGCAGCGGTTTCATTTTATGTCTCCTGAAATTCTTGGTCATTATAAAATGTGCTGGCCAAAGCTTGTCTGTAAAATTATGTTCCAGTTACCTCCCAGAATTTCTTGACGCGAGTGTGTTGCCAGGCATTGGGAGTATGACGGTGCGGATTCACCAAAGCATGAAACATGTCCATTTCCAACTGTTGACGAGCATGCGGGCATGCCGATGCCTGCGTGCCATCACTTGCATGGCATTAGCAAGCTGACACATCAGAAGAAATAACATTTGCCCAAGTTCAGTTACTTCTTGAAAATACATTGTTGCTTCTTGGTCCATTTTCAGACATGGTGTAAAGACACGTTATATAATCAGAATGCTGAGCGAGGTAGGTTATTCACTAGAGTTTACTCACCAGTCTAGCGAGCAAACAGAAAAAAATGGATGGAAAGGCATCAAACTTCTTTTTTTTTGTTCAGATCAAGAAAATGATGTGCTAACCTTTTCTTAACTCACAACATTATTACATACAGCTGTTTGTTCGCTAAAATCCAGTTTGACGGAAACCTGTTTTTGTACGGTAAGATTTCGCAGCATGTACTAAAACAGAATGCCCTTGAAAACAATTGAAGAAAAACAAGTACAGCATGTTTTGTAAAAACTTCAAAAGATTGCTTAAAACCCCTTACTCCATTAACAATAGGGACACTGATATACAAATTAAAACTAGAATGACATGGAATGACAGCTGTTTTCTATGAAATGACAGCCTTGGAATAACAAAAACCCATTAAAATCAATGAAAAATGAGGACTGCATTTTGTAATCTTAAAAACCCAATACAAATCTTAAATCCCTTTACTCCATTAATTATTGGGACACTGATATACAAATCACAGGTTGCTAGAGATACTGAATAACAAAGGGGTCATCTTTGGGTGTGTTTTGGTCTCATCATAATTTAGAAATGTATTAGGAACAATTATTTACATAACAACATATGTATTAACATATGTCAAGTATTGCATGTTATATATTTGTTTAAATCCCCAATATAGCAATCTAGGATTAATTTATAATTGAGATATTTTGAAATGCTGTTAGAAGTTCACAAAAATATATCTGTTATTAACAAGAAAGAAACCAATTAATTGGCAACAATATGGTCCTCCATCCATTATCGATTGAAAAAATATTACATTGAACACAATACATTTAGAACTTTTTTTTTTTATTACACAACAGGTATACATAACATGTATAGGGAGATATGGCCCCTATGGAGCACGTGTACTGATTATTTTACAGAAAGGGCAAACAAGGCAGTGCTATTTTGTTACATGCCGAAGTATGTGTTGAACCTCATTAATGGATGCAGGAGTGATTAAAAACAAAACTGTGAACCAAGTGATAGAGTAGGATGTGCTGATTTATTTTTTATTTTTTAATGTTTTATATGTATTGTTATATATTTAGTTGTTAATATTTTTCAGCGGAAATTACAATCATATCTTTTTTAAATCACACAATGCAATAAACTTGATACAAAATTTAGACAACATATTGTTCAAAGGATAAACACTATTTTATGAGAATTTCAATATGTTCGTCTGCCTTGTTTACTTAAAAATAAAAAGGTTGTGCCTATTGGTTAACTCAATCCTGGGAGGAAGGAGGAGGGAACAAAAGTTCAGTTGCATCCATCTATCTATCAGTAGTCATCAAACACAGAGCATGATAAGTTACTCCGAGTGACAAAGAGTTCATTTTCTCATTTTGGGTTGAATACAGTTTCATAGACCTGCAAATAGATTTGACAACAACCTTTTAAAGAATAGCATTCTTAAAACTATTATTTGTATACGCTTTTTGCCTACAGGCTACTTATTCACGCTTCAGTCAGTATACAGGTACTACAGTGTAACCTTTTTTTCTTTTATCACCAAAAATAAATTGCATATATTAATTTCCAGTTTTTAAGGTGTTGCTTGTGTTTTGTTCACTCGGCTTTTGGGAACCGTTTGGTGTATTATCTGGGGTTGTACGAAGGTCATTTTGTGTGTCAAATAATGTTTGGGATTAGATTTTGTGTATGTTTTTATGCCTTTTGTTGAACTGCAAAGCAATGGTACGTCGTTCTGGGAGGAGAGCGTTTTTCTTTTTATTTATTTGTGTTTTGTTTCTGCATATTATTTTAATACAGGGTATTCTTTTCCTTTAAATTTTTAAAATCAAGTTCAGTTCTTTCTTAGTAGCTTTAGCAAATCATCTCAAGCTTTTTTAAAAAGGTATTTTATTAAGATTAAGTGGTTTTTAGATGGTTTGTCTTGTTTAGTACTACACAGACAATATTTCAGAATAACTCAGATTGTTATTTTCAATTACTTTAAAAAAACAACACTTTGTTGAAAATTGGTAGAATTTCAGCTCGATTCGCACAGGATTAAAAAGGTGGATACTGAATTTGTACAACGAAATTAGTTATTTTCATACGGTTCATTGTTTACAAATTATGGACAAAAACGCCTTCTCTGTTCAAAATATCGCATTCATTTTGAATTTACCAACTTTTCTTGATGAAAACTAATCCACATCAGGGAGGTTACTGGACGTCCTCTGCTTTTGACCAACTCTGAGGACACCTGATTAGTCCCAGTTCGAATCATGCTAAGAGTACCAATTTTATTTAATAAATACCCCTTCATTGGCATCTTTTCAAACACAGTATGATAAATTGTGCCTGCAATGTAGCAAATCTTTCAAATAATATTGTGACAAAATGTGTTACTGATAAATTTTCTACCTTCAAGAAAAATATAAGTGCCACAAATAATATAATTGAAAGCATGCACAAAGTCTACTAGTTCCAGGAGTTCAGACGTCCATTCTGTGGGTTAGGAAACTACAAACTAAAGAACAAGTTTCAATACCTGGCCAAAACACTTCCAGTGTTTCATCTGCTGGAAACTAGCATCGAACAAATTAATTGCAGATAAGTGTACATATTCTTGATACTGTGTAAAAGAAAATGTGCAAGAACAAATAAGTCTGGGATAAAGAAACCAAGGAAAGGTGACTATAACTATACCGTTGAACCGGCACCAGACTCCATTGTCATAACATCTGGAAAGTGTAAAAGGAAGAGAGACGCTGATGATGAAGACAGTATGAAACCTGCAACAGACCTGCAAGATGGCCTTATGAATTTTCCTAGGAAGTCTAGGCAGAGGAAACATGAATCTAAGTAAAGTGTGGAAGATGCACTACATTCTCCTTGTTTGACTCTTGCTAGGGAAAGTAAGCAAGTAGAATGTGATCCACTGCATTACAATAACAGCTGAATGCATATCACATTTCAGTGCTATCAGCTCTTTAAGCTCTTTACCCTTAAAATTAAGTATAAGAAGCTTATTCAAAATTATGACATCCGAACACTAGACCCAAGACAATGGCTGAATTCAACAGAGGCAAGTTCTGCTTTCATTTGCAACAAGAAGCGAACCAACCAGATTTTAGCATGTCCAACCTATATTAATCAGTGTTGTAACTGGTTGCCTTGATGTTTTTTATGCCTTTCTTGAACACAATGTAGCTCTTAACAAAGATGTTAATCCCATTCAATACTGATGTGTGGGGCCCTGGGCATCACTGGTGCCTTGGTGTTGTAATTGTTCTACACATGAACTAGTCATTCTCTATTCTAAAAAAACACCAGAATAGGGTGTAAAAACATAGTGAAGTGGTAATGTCCATAGTTTCTGCCTGCTATCAGATATCCACTGCATTTTTTTTGACTCAGAACCAATGCAGCAAAATAATTCACATGAATGTGGAGTGCACACAATTTTGAATGCCAGTCAGTTAGCTAATGCATGTGCAAAATTAAGAAAAGGAGAGTTCGACATTCATATGCTGATCTACACAAAAACCTGCAGGCAATAGACCTGTATGTCACTCTCGAAGAGAAATATCTCCTGCATTAATTATCTGCACTTACTGATCATAATAATAGCATATGGACAGTTTATGCTGATAGATCATGTCCTGGCAACTTTTCAACTACAGACTGCATGGTGCTTTGTTGCCAGTGTTGACTGTGGTATCATGCATTTCTACATGCACCACAAAATGTTATTATGCACTACAAAAGTACAATGTTTGCTAGAAATGCTTGTAGAACAGAGAGGCTGACAAATACTTCACAATGCACACTGCTTTTAGACAAGCAATACAATTTTGTTTTTTGACTTTCAAAAACATCCTTTCACCAGGGTTATGTCAATACAATGATTAAACAAAGAATTCAGTTTAACATTCCATGTCATTCCAGTTTGAATTTGTATATCAGTGTCCCTATTCCTAATGGAGTAAGGGGATTTAAATGTTGTATTGTGGTTTTAAGGTTACAAGCTGTCATTGCCTATTTTTCTTTCATTTTAATAGGTGTGACAGGGTAGTGTAACAGCCTAAGCTGTTACCAGCAGGAAGAGAGACTCAGAGACAAGAAAGCTGCAGTAAAGTGCTGTTACACACATTATTAAATGCAAAACACAGGAACAAACAAAACAGACACAAGGGCCAAAATGAAAGGTTAATCAAAACAATACAATATTAGGTAGGATGAGCATTTGCCTTCACTATGTCAAAACCACTCACCTTGCTCCTCCAAACAAAGGATTTCTGCTCCCCTATATGCAGGTGGCCACTCCCCAGTTAGCACTCCTTACTTTATTGGGGAATGGCCACACCTGTGATTGTTGGCACGGAAAGAATTAACCCCATCCCTGCCAACCTTACATTCCCACACACACTATTTATACAAGCAGGGCTTTTGCCCTGCATCAATAGGTTTTTGGTATTCCAGGGGTGTCATTCCATAGAAAACTTCCCTGTCGTTTCACTTTTATTTTGTGTGTTGCACTTCCTACTATTATGGGGTTAAAGGGTTTTAAGGTTAGTGTATGGGTTTTAAAGTTACAAGCTGTCATTCATTATTTTTCACCAGTTTTAGTGTATTTTCGGTATTCCAGGGGTGTCATTCCATGGAAAAAGCTGTAATTCCCTGTCATTACACTTTTAGTGTATTTATTAGACTTACAAGGATATGGGCTTTTAGGATATGTTTATTGGTTTTAAAGATATATGCTGTCATTCCATTTTGTCCAATGTTTTCTATGCGCATTCCTTTTTTGTCATTCGTTTTAGTCCCAAGATTCACAAGTTCACTGGAAATGTGTTAATCTTGTTGATGGAAACATAGATATTGTTAAGATTAGAAGGATCGTTCTGCATCTACACTGTTGACAGGTACTGTTAAGCACCTGCCAGGGCAACTACTGCAAGAGCTGCAATGGGGCTTCTCCAAAACTGTAAACTGCCATCCATTATAACCGAGAGATGCTCTGTAGAAAATATATCAAAAGCAATCATTGATTTTTTTGACCGTGAGCACTACCCGGTGGAAAACTTAGTTGAGTTTACTTCAGATGGTGCAGCTGTAATGATTGGTCGCAATCAGCAGGGAGAAGGCAATGTTTCTGCAAAGCTTAAGGATCAGTTTGAGGAACTGTTTATTTGACACTGAGTCTTGCAGCATGTATCAAGCAGTTTGCAACCTTAAGAATGAGCCTTGCACAGTACTTTGAAAAACAGGTAAATGGCAAGGAAGGGTCGATTCGCTATTGTGAAAATTCTGCAAAATGCTGCAAAATCCCAAATTCATTTTGTACTGTTGTCAATATGGCATATTCATTTCCATGACTGAATCCAGGATATGGTTCCATGACCAGCAGATGTGGTAGTCTATAGGCGTATTTTGGGGGGCAAGGTCCGGGGCTCCACCCTGCTTTCCCTGCCAATTTTCTCCTATTTCCTATATAAGTCTAAATCTCACACAGCTCGCTGTCTAGCGTTTTTAGTTTGTTTTCTGCAAACCTTCGACTCAATTGCTTTGCAATGTCTAAACTTCGTGCTCTCGTTTTTTCCTCGACTGAGACGATTCCGAGTTCGCCCCTGCTTTTCTTACCTGCTCTGATGATTTCGTAGGCCATTCAGCTTCTCGCAATCCGGACCCTGTAGCTTTTACAGTTTTGCCACCATATGTGGCAGGATGGCTTGCAGTGGTGAGGTGTGGTGACGTCACGGACCAGGAAGTAACTGAACCAAAACAGTGGATGGGCGGGTGAAGCTGAATGCTATGGCACTCAGCGTGTTTAATAAATCAAATAAACAAAACAAAAGATTTAAACAATAACAAAACACTAAACAAAAAGGCACAAGGGCCAACCGAACCAGACAGACAAACAAGTAAGTGTAGTGCTGGCTAATCCAGCACGTCTTAGCAATTGTTACTTTAAATTCTGTCTGCTCTCTATCTCCCCGTACTCTCCTCTCTACACACCACCCCGCAGCACGGACAGCTGCAGGTTCTTGTACTCTGGCTGAGGGGTTAACTAGCTGTTAATTATCTTATTACCCCTCGGCCACAGTCTGCACACGTTTGGTAAGGATGCGTGACTGTCAGCTAGTTAAATAATCAGTAGCTGATCAGCCACGCATCCTCACAGGTTTTTAAATTATAAATAATAAGAAATACGCGGCGCTGTTATCCGCGCCGCAAACAATAATACAAATAGGGGCGGGACACTCCGCCACACTTCCTCATTCAAGCCAACTCCTTCCTCCCCCTTTCAGTTTAACGGCACTCTACCAGCTCCTAAACCAATTCATTCTTCTGCTCATCCTGTTCGCTGTACAGCCAGGGATCGATATGGGCATCCTATCTCCTTTTCTGAACCTGGATAAATATGCAACAACTTAAATAACGATGTCTGCCTATCAAAAACATGTACATTTCTTCATATCTGCAGTTTATGTGGCGATGCCCATTCAAAGATCATCTGCCCTGTTTTTTTCTAAGTGACATTCACTCCCTTTTTTTCCCCCCAGGTTCAACATTGCTCACTGTGTTCACCCCCATCAATGAACCTGCGCTGGCACAAGCCCTCAGTAATCACCCAGATCAACAGTTTGTTTCTTACTTGATTGATGGCTTGACGAACAGATTTTCTACCGGTCTTTTCATGTTCCCTTCTTTACCTTTCATTTCTGGTAACCTTCATTCACCTGAAGTCAATGCAAAATTGAGATGACCCGTCCGTCTTGTCCACTAAAACAATCGGACTGTCCCAGTCACTTTGGGACTGCTCTATTACACCCAGACTGAGCATCTCTTCAATCTCCACCTTTATTACCTGCCTTTTGCGCTCAGGTGTGCGGTACGGCCTCTGGCGAACTGGCGTCGCCGGCTAAATCTCAATGTGATGGTGGGCTACTCGAGTCTGCTCCGGGACAGGAAAAAAAACGTCAGGAAACTCCGCCACCAGCGTCCGAGCCTGACATTTCTGTGTTGGCGTCAGATTATCTGCAATCTGTACCGACCCCTTTTTTCGCCAACATAGAAAGATCAGTCCCAGGTCTGTGACGTCATCTGCTTGCGCCACTAACAAAGCCTCCTGTTGCAACCAAGGCTTCAAGAGGTTTACATGATAAATGTGTTTTTCTCTGTCGTTCCGGCTGGCAAATCTCATAATCCATCGTCCCAATCTGGCGTGTAACCTCAAAAGGTCAGCAGTGTGGAGTAGTGGTTAGGGCTCTGGACTCTTGACCGGAGGGTTGTGGGTTCAATCCCCAGTGGGGGACACTGCTGCTGTACCCTTGAGCAAGGTACTTTACCTAGATTGCTCCAGTAAAAACCCAACTGTATAAATGGGTAATTGTATGTAAAAAAAATGTGATATCTGTGTAATGTGAAATAATGTATAATGTGATATGTTGTAACAATTGTAAGTCGCCCTGGATAAGGGCGTCTGCTAAGAAATAAATAATAATAATAATAAAAAGGTCCTTGCTTCTTCGCCAGAAGTTTGGACTCAGAGCTGGGTAACAATAGAAGCACCTTATCCCCTGGCTGAAACGTGCGTAACCGGGCCCCCCTGTTATATTGGGTCTCCTGTCTGTGCTGAGCCCGCTGCAAATTCTCATGCACCCATTTTCCCACAGACTCGAGACGTTTGCACAGGTCCAACACATACTGGACAGTATTGGTCAAATTGTCCTGCTGCTCCTCCCACATCTCTCTGCCCATACAACAGCTCGAATGGTGAAAACCCAGTAGAAGCCTGAAATACCTCTCTGATAGCAAAGAGAAGGGGAGGAATCAGCTGGTCCCAGTAGCGCACGTCAATGTCAATGAATCTGTGCAACATGTTTTTGAGGGTCTTATTAAAACGTTCTACAAGACCATCAGTCTGGGGGTGAAAGACCGAGGTCCTAATGGTCTTAATCCCCAAAAAGTTTACATGTTCCACGGACTAGCCGGGACATAAAGTTGTGCCTTGGTCGGTCAGTATTTCCTTGGGGCTCGTTGGCAACAGACATAGCAGACGCAGATCGGAGGGGAATGGCCTCTGGATAACGCGTAGCATAATCCAAAATGACCAATAGATGTGTGTATCCTGCCACACTCCTTTCTAGCAGTCCCACTATATCTATTCCAATACGCTCAAACTGAGCTTCCACTAGGGGCAATGGCACCAGTGGAGCTTGTGGGACAGCTCTAGGGCTAGCTTTCTGACATTCCCCACAGCGTTCGCAAAAATGCCTGACGTCACCATCCAGCCCCAGCCAATAGAACAAGCCTCGCTTTGGTCTTGTCCTTTCCCAAATGACCAGACAGGGGAATAGCGTGAGCAAGCTGCAATAAATCCTCCTTAAAGAGCTGAGGAATGAGCAACTGGTGACGCACTCCCCCCGTCTGGGGTAATTTTTCAACATGGTACAACAGGTCTCGATTAATTTCAGTGAGGGTACATGGCGGCGCGTCTGGGCTCGACCACCCGACCGTTAACCACAGCTGCTTGATCAAAGAGCCTGCCGAGCACATCAGCACACCCTTGCTCGAGTCGGACGTCACAGGAACGAGCTAAAAAATCAGGTCCCATGGCTTCCAGCTCGGGGGCAGGAGGTAGCTAGCCCAATTCTCTCGGGCCCATCCGGCAGAGATGAATACTGGCAACGGTACACAGGACCACAGGAATACCAATACTGGTAAACTGTAAAACAAACTGGCGCACTCACATGTGCTCAAAATAATAATGAAAAAAAGGCGAAATGAAAAGGGAAAATAAAACACAGTAATAAAACTACAAAATAAAGGTGCTGCTTACGCAGTGCCCCCACTGCCGCTAAGCCGGTCAGCTCGGGATCTCCGTCCTACGCCGATATGCACTATACTCTGGGGTGGCCAAGGTTCCCATATCACTACACACGTCCCCTCGGGTACGTAACAATAGATTTTAATGAAATTATTTATTTATTCCTCAGCCGTGCTTGCCTGTTTTGGTCGCTCGCTCCAACCACTGGCCTTCTCAGCCAGCATCTCTGTGTGTTTCCAATCACGGCCACCCGAATGCACAACCAAGCGCAGTTCTTATGGGCCGAACAATCTCCCAAGGCCCGCCTCTCAGCCACTCAGAGGGAGGGAAAGCCAACACACCCTCTTCCCCACGTCATCACCATGACTGACAGGCGGATCTTACAAGACTGCTGCCCTCTTCCTGCAGTACTATGCATGTGCCAGATAGTCAGCACATATCTCCCCCGTTACACCTGTATATTTAATTTAATTATTTTCATTCTTACAACTGTATTAATAATTGTGTTTTGTCATTGATGCTACTCATTCATTTGCTGCTGTTTCTCCACCCTGAGACGTTCAAGTATTCTCTCATGTAACTGCCTGTGACAGGATGACATCACTGGCAAGTTATTTCTACCAGGAAGCAGACTCAGACACAAGAAAGCTGCAGATTTAAATGTGCTTTTGCACACTTTAATAATAAACAAATAACAAAACAAAACAAATAGGCACAATGGTCAAACAAACAGTTCAAACGACTCTGCAGGTTTAGACCAAGCCATTGTTTTCACACACACACAGCTTCATAACAATGATAATTTCTCTATATGTCCACAGTACAGTGCAGCAAAGCACAGCACAGCACACAAAACTAATCTCGAACACCAACATTAATTCAACTCTCATTCTAAATTACCACCTGTGAACCTATTTTACACACCCGTGGCCGGAGCCATAATTAATCATTTGAATTGACAGCTCCAGCCACATTCCCATCTGTGTTTGCAGGGAGGATTTTAACTCCCTCCCTACCACCCAATACTCCCCACACAAACAGACCAATGCTCTGGCAGGGCTTTCACCATGCCATGCTACCACACACCTACACTCACAATAATACAAAATACATTTAAATAATACCAAACATAATACAAAAATACAAATAAACATAGGGGTGGGGCATACCCCGTCACACTGCCACATTTAAATTCCTCCTTTGTGTTACTGTGAGTGTGCATAACTAGAGATTACTAACTCGCAAATGAGACGTGTCTTAATTTACTCCTTGGCATGATGTCTTACATGGGGTGAAATATCATTCTTTTGAGAATTTGTGTGTAGGAGCTATGAACCTTTATATGACGTAGTCAAAGGTACACTGTAAAGTGAATATGTGTGCATATAGTAAGACGTCTTAATTTACTCATTAGCAAGACATCTTTGATGTGGTGAAGTAGCATTATTTTGCAAGTTTGTATGTAGGAGCTATGAATCATTATTTGATGTAGAATGTCGTGAATGCGTGAATATCCAATATCCAATTTCAACCTAACTTCTCCAGGGTTTGTTTCACCTGTGTGATTTTGAGATTTGTTTTACACATTTTAACTGACTGCCTTTTTTTTATCTTTGAAAGTCATCAAAAAAAAAAAAAAGTAGTACAGACTAACATTTTATTTTTTGGTTCAGGACACTAGAGAATCCATTTTTAAATTATTATTCAAGAGATGTTGGCTTTTATAGAGATAAAGGCACAAACACTTTTTATTCTGTTACCTGAAGGACCCTACAACACTCCCTGAAAGTTTTGTTGAAATGTCTGTAAATATGGGCAAAATACAAAATATTCTTTCACCTGAGTGACATTTATGAATTTAGATCATTTTGTTAAAAAACAAACATTCATGGTGTAGAACTGAACATTTTGTTTTAAAAAGAAATATTACTGAGAACACCTATATTATATAAATGAATCCCTGTCAGATCAACTATATTATATAAATGAATCCCTGTCAGATCAACTATATTATTTAAATGAATCCCTGAAATTCTGTAAGGTGGAAATGTTTATATTATTGTGTGCATATCAATTTCTGTACATAAATGTAACTATATACACCAAATATCCTATTATCCAAGCAGCATATTACAAACAGCAAGAACAACAGAATAAATGGTGCTAACTACAAAACACTTACAATTAAAAGCAAACATGGTACAATTGCAATGCCATAATCAACTTTTTTTTCTCAGGATCTTTATCAGCAATAATGGACATTACACTAGATTATTTTCTCAAAACAAATATTTATAAATAAAATAATAGTTCTTTATTCCATTATTATCAGTAGTAACAAAAAAAGACATTACTGATATAAATTTAGTTCATGAAACAGAATTTGCTAATATCCACTTGTTTCTTGATATTTATAAGTGTTGTAAAAACATATATATTGAAGAGAATATAGTGACCATCCTACAATTCCTACAGGAACTGCTGTAAGCAGGAAGTCCCCTTCTCTGAAAGTGTACCTGGCCACCATATATGCATGCCATGACCCTGTTGACTCGGTGTCCCCAGGCGCCCATTGCCTGGTGACCCGTTTTCTGAACGACGCTCAGTGATTACGTCCACCTAGAGTGGAGTCTAGACCATGTACCAGAGGCTCTCACTAAAGCGCCGTTTGAGCCTATACATTCCATAGAGTTGAAAACACCTCTCTATGAATACAGCCTTTCTATTAGCCATCAAGACCACAAAGCGGGTCACTGAGCTACAGGCTCTGTCAGTGCACAGCTCCTGTATGCGCGGCTGGGATGACAGAAACGGTATCGTTACGAACGAACCCCGCATTCCTCCCTAAGGTGGTTACGGTTTTCCACTTAATCAGTGGAGCTAGAGGCTTTCCATCCCCCTCCCTTTTCTTCGGAGGACGATCGGAGACTAAACTCCCTCTGCCCGGTTCGGGTATTGAAATGTTATGTTGACAGGACCAGAGCTCTGCGTCAATCTGACCAGCTCTTTGTCTGTTATGTTATAAGGACCCTAGGTCAAGCCCTCTCAAAACAGCTGCTGTCTCACTGGATTGTGGACACAGTTTCAACTGTATATACTAATGCCGGCCTACCCCCACCTGGATGGGTGGCCGCGCACTCTACCAGAGGAGTGGCTAAATCATGGGCCCTCTTTAGCCTTTTGTGGTCCTATGTTGGACCCTGTCTGACATCATCAAAAAGATGTAAAGCACAGGTCTCTATTCGTTTTTTCACCAGAAAAAGCCGAGAAAACTATTCAATGGCCAAGTGAGACTGATAGGAGCCGAGAGAAGCCAAAAAAAAAATCTCAGCAATACAAATAGCCCCGGCACCACAGAGATAACACGGCCATAAACAAAACATCCAGCGCTCAAAGAATATCACAGACATTTGCAGAGCTTTGTGAGATGTTACAGTAATAAAATAATGACTTGGACTGCATTATTGAGGAGATGATTTATCAGTATGCACGACTATGAAGAGGTATGTGAAAAATACCTGTTGATATGTTATGCAGTGCCTTTTAAACCTGCTTTACTGTAAAAAAAAAAAAAAAACTGCGTGTGAAAATAAATTGGACCTGACGCGCCTGAGACACGCTGAATAAATGGACCACAAAGGGTTAGAGGAGCCTCATTGTCTGATATATGTACTGCGGCTAGCTGGACTACTCTGCATACTTTCACCAGTTTCTACTGACTTAATGTGGTAGATCCCTCAATGCCTTCATTAGGCACAAGGGTCCTTGAGGTTGCACACGCGCACCGCTAACTAAGGTTTTGCGGTGTTGAGTCGTCCCTCGTCTGCTGTCTCCGCTCACGCTCCCTTGCAAAGTCTTTGGTATACTTTCCTAAAAGTATTGTTGGTGGTCGTCTTCGAATTGAAAGGGGACGTTAGGTTATGGATGTAACCGTGGTTCCACGAAAGAGAAGATGACCACCAACCTGCCTTTACAGGTTCGATGCAAACGAGGAAGTGAGCTCTGTGGAGTGACTATTTGTTCCCTCGGGAGGCGGGGACCGAGGACATCACTCCCCGGAGGGGCCTATAGGCTGCTCTGATATAAAATACTCAGTAAATACCTGACCTGTGGCAGGCATATCCCAAAAGTATTGTTGATGGTTGTCTTCTCTTTCAGGGAATGTTTTTAGGCATACGGCCATGACCCCTCCCATGGACTACAACATCCCAATACACATTTTGAATATACAGGCAGGGCTCTCGTCCTGCGACATTGACCACTTGCTTACCCTAGAATGTGGCCCCAAGTTGTTCCCATGCTGTGCCAGATATTGTTGGGCATACAAATTGGTTTGGGTAACCAAATATTTCAAAATGTCTTCAGTGATGAACAACTGAAAAATGTTAATTGGGGTAAACTCAGTTGTGTTCACACTGGTAACTGGTGCGCCAGAAAAAGGGGGTATTTGAGGCTGGATGATGTTAGGGGTGATCCAGTGGTAAAATGGCAAAAACCTACCACCCCTCAGACCAGGCCCACCTACTGCACTTAGTTCAGGCAGAGGCTCAGGCTCAGTTTCCATAGGCTCTTCCTGACCTCTGTTGATCTCCTCACTGGAGGGAGTGCCACTTGGTTCACATTCATTACCAGAGTCATCTGGCACAAAATCTCTGAGCCAGATTCCTTTAGGAGGTTAGCAACAACATCTGTACTTAGCTGCCTTCTTGCCATTTTCTCCCCAAAATAACCTCCACTGCCCAGTACAAATCAAATTATAAATAAAAAAATGCCATAACAAAATTAGATCCTATACAGTTACAACGTGTGCTGTGATAATACGCAGCGGTACTGTAATCTTTGTGTTTATCATTTGAGCACAAGAACATACTGTAGAAAAAAAACAAAGTACAAACAAACTTTATTGAACAACAGTCCTTGTACTACTGTACTACTATTGCCATTGTATATATAAGTTGTTTTAAATCCTAACTTGTTACATCTTATCTTATATTGTATTTAGTAATACAAACTTGCACTTCCTGTAAACATTGTATTTAAATATTGTTCTTGCATTATAACCTTGTATTGCCCTGTAACACTTGTAAGTCACCTTTGATAAAGTCGTCTGCCAAATAAATAAATAATAATAACAACAACAACAGTACGATAAGAAAAAAAAGAATTTTAGGGCACTCACATTTCACCAATGCTGACAAATCCCCTTACATTTTAGAGTAAAAGTCTAGATCATTTTGAATTTTCCATTTTGGATCTTATTATAGTTTCCATAAGTTTACATATAATAGAAGTCAGGCTTATTGGTCTGTAGTTTTCTCTGTCTCTCCCCTCTCTCCCTGCTCCTCCTACCCCCACTGTCACCTCTCGCCGAAACCTCTGCTCTCTCTCCCCCTCTGTCCTTGCCTCCACTGCTCTCTCTCACCTCCCTCCTATCGACTCCTTCTCACAACTCTCTGTAGACTCTGCTACCTCCACCCTCTTCTCCTCCCTCACCTCCTCCCTCGACTCCCTCTGTCCCCTCACCTCCCGACCTGCTTGCCCCTCCCCTCCCCAACCCTGGCTCTCCTCTGCGCTCCGCTCAGCAAGAATCACACTGCAATCTGTTGAAAAGAAATGGAAGAGAACCAAACTCCCTGCTGCCCTAGACCTCTACTGCACTCTCCTCTCCTCCTTCTCCTCTACTCTCTCCTCTGCTAAATGTACTTATTTACAATCTGTAATCCAAGCCTCCACTAACCCAGGTAAACTATTCTCTACCTTCTCCCTCCTAAACCCTCCCACCATCCTCCTTCCTCCTCTATCTCCCCTGATGACTTTGCCTCTTTCTTCTCTTCTAAAATCTCAGATATCCACAAACTCTTTAACACCTCTCCCTCCCCCGCACCCTCCTCCTGCTCCAACTCCTACACCCACTGCATCCCCTACTAACTCACCCTCCTTCTCCACCTTCTCTCCCCTCTCAGACTCTGACCTCTCCTCCCTGCTCCAAGGTCACAAACCCACCACGTATGCCCTGTACCCCCTCCCCACTCACCTCTTTCAAGCTGCTGCTCCTGCTCTACTTCCCTTCATCTCCTCCCTTCTCAACACCTCTCTCCTTTCTGGTCTCTTTCCCTCTGCCTTCAAACAAGCCTCTATCCCTCCCCTCCTCAAAAAACCTACCCTCGACCCCACCTCCCTCCAGAGCTACCGTCCTGTCTCCCTCCTACCCTTCCTCTCCAAAACCCTCGAGCAGGCTGTACACCGCCAGTTCTCTGCTCGACCCTCTCCAATCTTGCTTCCGCTCCTCTCACTCCACTGAAACTGTCCTCCTGTCTGTCACTAACTCACTAAACTCTGCCCGTGCTGCCTCTCTCTCCTCTGTCCTAATTCTCCTCGACCTCTCTGCTGCCTTAGACACTGTTGATCACTCTATTCTACTATCCTCTCTCGCTGACCTGGGAAGCTCTGGCACTGCTCTGGCCTGGTTCTCCTCCTACCTCTCCAACTGCACTTACCAGGTAACCTGGCGTGGAGCAACCTCCACATCTCGCCCTCTCTCAACAGGAGTCCCCCGAGGTTCAGTATTGGGTCCTCTCCTGTTCTCTCTCTACACCTGCTCCCTGGGCCCCCTCATCACATCCTATGGTTTCTCATACCATTTCTATGCTGATGATGCTCAGATTTTATTATTATTATTATTTATTTCTTAGCAGACACCCTTATCCAGACGACTTACAGTTGTAAACAAATACATTTCAAGAATCACAGTACAAGTAATAATACAATTAAGAGCAAGATAAATACAATGACTTTGGTTCTAGCAAGTACAAGTATGACAAAATACGATTCAATAATGGAGCAGATAACAGTGTCAGTGATAGTTGCATCAGGATATAATTAAATACAAAATACTACAGATTAAATAACACTTGTGACAGATTACAGTACTCTAAAGTACAGGATTAAATGCAGTAAAATAGGGGGCAGATAAGAGCAAGTAAAGCGCATTTAAGGAAAAGTGATGTGTCCAGGGGAAAAAACAGAGGAGTTCTACAGGTGCTGTCTGAGGAGGTGAGTCTTGAGGAGGTGCCGGAAGGTGGTCAGGGACTGGGCAGTCCTGACATCTGTAGGAAGGTCATTCCACCACTGCGGGGCAAGGGTGGAGAAGGAGCGGGCTCTGGAGGCAGGGGAGCGTAAAGGAGACAGAGCCAGTCTTCTAGTGCAGGCGGAGTGGAGAGGTCGAGTGGGGGTGTAGGGAGAGATGAGGGTCTGGAGGTAGCTGGGTGCAGTCTGGTCAAGGCATCTGTAGGCTAGTACAAGAGTCTTGAACTGGATGCGAGTGGTGATCGGGAGCCAGTGGAGTGAGCAGAGCAGTGGAGTTGAGTGGGAGAAGTGAGGCAGAGAGAACACCAGGCGGGCAGCAGAGTTCTGGATGAGCTGGAGCGGACGGGTGGCGGACACAGAGAGGCCAGCCAGGAGGGAGTTGCAGTAGTCTAGGCGGGAGAGTACCAAGGCCTGGACCAGGAGCTGGGTGGCGTAGTTGGTGAGGAAGAGTCAGATTCTTTGTATGTTGCTCAGGAAGAATCGGCAAATGCGTGCAGAGTGGAGATGTGCTGGGAATAAGAGAAGTAGGGCTCCAGGGTGACTCTGAGGTTCTTAGCTGAGGAGGAGGGAGAGAGTGTGGTAGATTCCAGAGGAACAGAGATAGAAAGATCAGAAGAGGAGGGAGGAGGAGGAATCCAGCATTTCATTTTATTTTTTTAAAACATGTTTTTAATAAGGACGTACATGGTACGTCCAATGGCAGTCAAGTGGTTAATGTCATCATTGGTATACCTCTGCTGATAATCAAGCTGCGCCCTCATCATTTCAGTTTCTGATAAACTCTTTGGAATCATATCTGAGTAGTTCATTTCTGTTTGACTTTGAAATTTGCGATGCCAGAAGGCAACCGATCTTTGGAAGTGATGACAGATTTTATTCCTAAGCTTCTCAGTTCTATACTCAGGAGCTTCGATTCCTTCATCCAGCAACAATTCTATGTAACACTGTTGTACATATGACACAGAGAGAAATTCTGTTCCATCTATAACTCCCTTTTGGATCTCAGCCAGATGACGAAAGGTGATACCAAACACTTTATAGGTCTCGTTGATATTCTTTTCTTGTTGTGCTTTGACTGCATGTAGGGGTTTCTTGTTGGTGTAATTACACATAACTTCTCTTGCTACACAATCTTGGTTTTCCAGTTGAACAATTACACATGCATCATTCCTTAATTGTGCAGCTTACAGAAATCTTGCACCAGCTTCAAATGTTAGACATTGTGTCAGTGGCTCTTATACAGTGATTTATTTTATACTGCTTGTTTTCCTGACTGTGGCAGGATGGACGTGTGGTGACGTCAGGCCAGAAGCAGAAAAGAAAAACACAGGCAGTACTGCAGGCAAAAGACGTGGTGTGCTGTTTATTTAAATAATGCAAAAATAAAATAAAAGGTTTAAACACAAAAACAGTGCTCACAGAGCAAAATAAAAGTTTAACCCTTTTCAGTCCATTTATTAAGTGCGTGTCAGGCGCGTCAGGTCCAATTTATTTTCACACGCGCAGTTAATTTTAGACGCGCTGTTTAAAAGTATTTTTTTATCCCACAGTCAAATTTTTATCCCACAGTCAAACGGGTTTAAAAGGCCCTGCATATCAACAAAGCACTCACTAGGCATCTCCAGCCCCGCCCCACCCCTTTCGTTCACTATAGCTTTCACATATGCTACGAAATAAATAATAATAATAATAATAGTCGTACATACCGATCAATCATCTCCTGATCACTCGTTTTATCACCAAACGCCTCAATAATGCGATCCAAGTCATTATTCTATAACTATAACATCTGAAAAAAGCTCTGCAAATGTCCATGATATTCTGCTGAGCGCTGATGCAGTCACAGCCAGCTTGTTTCCTTATGGCCTCTATTATCAGATGCCAGGGGCAAGTATGACTATTCATGAGATGTGCCTTTTTTTTTTTTTTTTTTCGGCTTGTCTCGGCTCCTGTCGCTCCCACTCGGCCATTGAATGGTTTTTCTCAGCTTTTTCCGGAGAAAAAAACTACTTGCGTCTTTTTGATGATGTCGGACAGGGTCCGACCTTGGACCGGATAGGAATAATTGCAATGTCGGACCAGGTCCGACATAGGAATTAAACAAAATAATCCACGAACACAAACAATAATACGATCCCAGGTCAGGGCTGGGCAGTTGCTGTCACTGTTCCTAGCAATCCTTCCTATTTTAAATTTCACTCTCCCTCCTCGCTCGCTCTCGTTCCTCCTCTGAACACCCACCACCAACATGGAGAGCTACAGGCTATTTATACCGTGGCTGAGGGGTTTAACTAGCTAGTAATTATTCTATTACCCCTCGGCCACAATCTGCACAAGTTTATTAATCACTCCTGGCAGAGGACAAGCTACTAAACTCGCCTCTGCCAGAACACGTTTGAAATAAAAACAATAAACAAACAATGCGGCTACACCGTCATTTTTCTACATAAATAGATCATAAAACAAACATAAAATAACACAGGGGCAGAGGGGGAGGCCCCGTTCTAAAAATAAATAACAAATAAATGT
>NW_026707863.1:0-19349 GCF_902713425.1 Acipenser ruthenus
ATAGTCTTCAAGCCAGTAATCTGTGACAACTGCATGATGTGGGAAAACCGAGAAAACCCAACAGAGCTCAACCAAGTGTGTGTAAAGTGCTACAAAATCCTGGACTTGCTTAAACTAGTAAGTGTGCTAGTAATGGAGCTGAAGGAAATGAGACAGCAACAGGAGCTTCAGGAGCTGGCACACCCACAATACATGGAAGTCTGCACCCCTAGCAGACTGAAAGCCACCAGGGAGATGGAAGAGAGTCGAAACAGCTGGGTTCAGATAGGCAGAAGCAGGGAAAAAAAGAAACTTCGTCAAACACAACCACCAGAAATCCAAACATCCAACAAATTTGAGCCATTTCAAAATTTAGATGACCAAAACCAACATCAAGAGAATGAAATGAACAGCATCCAGGACATTATAAACAGTGCTGACAAGGCAGCAAAAAGAAGGGAGGTCATGCTTGTTGGGGACTCCATATTGAGAAACACAGCAAGTTCAGTTCGCAGTTTGGACCCTCTCCACTACAACAGTGTGCTGCCTTCCAGGAGCCTCTGTCAAGCACATCACTAAGAACGTGGACAGGCTCCTAGAACGAACAGGAGACGGCCCGGTAGTAGTTGTCCACATCGGTACAAACAACAGGTAAGACAGCTATTACATGTATTTATCTTAATGCTAGAGGTCTGAGAAACAAAATGTTAGAACTTGAAGCTACTGCACTAACAAGTAACTACGACGTGATAGGTGTTGCAGAAACTTGGTTGTCTGAGATTGATGGAGACGAATATAATATTAGTGGGTACACACTGTATAGGAAAGACAGGCAGGACAGAAGGAGGCAGAGGGGTAGCGCTATACATAAGAAATAGTCTTGAAGCCCAGGTGTTAAAGCTGGACAAAGAAAACAACGCCGAATCAATATGGGTCAGAATAATGGACACAAATTCAAAGGGCATAATAATAGGAGCATGCTATAGACCGCCAAATTCAGACGCTGAGCAAAATAATCTGTTATACAATGACATTAGAAATGCGTGTAAAAAAGGAGAAGCCATACTAATGGGGGATTTCAACTTCCCCATATATAATGGGAAAACCCGGTGGGGAGCACGACAGACGAAATTGAGAAACCTCAAAATGGAGCGAGGTAACCAGTGGTGTACCACAGGGATCAGTATTAGGTCCTCTGCTATTCCTAATCTACATTAATGATTTAGATTCTGGTATAGTAAGCAAACTTGTTAAATTTGCAGACGACACAAAAATAGGAAGAGTGGCAAACACTGCTGCAGCAGCAAAGGTCATTTAAAATGATCTAGACAGCATTCAGACCTGGGCAAACACATGGCAAATGAAATTTAATAGAGAAAAGTGTAAAGTATTGCATGCGAGAAATAAAAATGTGCATTATAAATATCATATGGGAGATACTGAAATTGAAGAAGGGAACTATGAAAAAGACCTAGGAGTTTATGTTGACTCAGAAATGTCTTCATCTAGACAATGTGGGGAAGCTATACAAAAGGCCAACACGATGCTCGGATATATTGTGAGAAGTGTTGAATTTAAATCAAGGGAAGTAATGTTAAAACTTTACAATGGATTAGTAAGACCTCACCTAGAATATTGTGTTCAGTTCTGGTCACCTCATTACAAAAAGGATATTGCTGCTCTAGAAAGAATGCAAAGAAGAGCAACCAGAATTATCCCAGGTTTAAAAGGCATGTCGTATGCAGACAGGCTAAAAGAATTGAATCTATTCAGTCTTGAACAAAGAAGACTACGCGGCGATCTGATTCAAACATTCAAAATCCTAAAAGGTATAGACAATGTTGACCCTGGGGACTTTTTTGATCTGAAAAAAGAAAGAAGGGCTAGGGGTCACAAATGGAGATTAGATAAAGGGGCATTCAGAACAGAAAATAGGAGGCACTTTTTTACACAGAGAATTGTGAGGGTCTGGAACCAACTCCCCAGTAATGTTGTTGAAGCTGACACCCTGGGATCCTTCAAGAAGCTGCTTGATGAGATTCTGGGATCAATAAGCTACTAACAACCAAACGAGCAAGATGGGTTGAATGGCCTCCTCTCGTTTGTAAACTTTCTTATGTTCTTATGTTCTTAAGACGGTAGAACCTGGAGAAAGTATGCGGCGTAGCACAGCTAGCTGCAGTACAAATATCAGACATCGAGGCACCTTTAAAAAGGGGCCAAGATGTAGCCAACCCTCTAGTTGAGTGTGCAGGTACCCTACCAGGTGGAGGTAAGCCAGCACCATTATACACAGTCGGCACTGTATCCACAATCCAGTGTGACAGACGCTGCTTAGAGAGGGGCTGTCCTAGAGTCCGTGTTCCGTGACAGACAAAGAGCTGGTCAGATTGACGCAAAGCTTTTGTCCTAAGTACATAACATTTCAATGCCCGCACTGGGCAGAGGAAATTCAATCTCTCATCCTCCGTTGACGCAAACGGAGGTGGATGAAAAGACTCCAGTTCCTGGTTAATGCACATGGTTAATCTGGAAAGCTGTAATCACCTTGGGGAGGAAAGCCGGGTTGGTGCGCAGCGACACCCTGCTGCCATCCTCCCAAATACGCATGCAGGAGCTGTGCACAGACAGCGCCTGCAGCTCACTGATCCGCTTAACGGAGGTGCTAGCTAAAAGGAAGGCTGTCTTCATAGACAGGTACTTCCTCTCTATGGAGTGTAAGGGCTCAAACGGGCCTTCGTGAGAGCCTCTAGTACAATATTAAGGCTTCATCCGGGGAGAACAGTGCTCCTAGGAGGGCGTAATCACCGTGCACCTTTAAGGAAACGGGTAACCAAAAATGCGCACCCGGAGACATAGAATCTACGGGGGCATGGCAAGCAGAGATAGCCGCTGAATACACCTTCAAGGTGGAAGGTGACCTTCCAGCATCAAGCAGTTTTTGCAGGAACTGCAACATGACTGGCCTAGGGCAAGTGATGGGGTCATGGTTTCTAGCCAGACACCAAGCTTGAAAATACTTCCACTTATAGGTATACAAAGACCTAGTGGAGTCCGCCCTAGCGCTCTGCATCATACCCACAACCGTGTCCGATAGCCCTAGGGCTAGCCAGCGGTCCCTTACAGGGGCCAGACCCATAGCTGGAACCTGCCTGGTTCCGGGTGCCAAAGAGAGCCTTCCGCCTGACTGAGAAGATCCAAACAAAGTGGAATCTCCCAGGGCTGGCTATGCAACAGCTGGCACAGGGTCGAAAACCACATACTCCTGGGCCACTTGGAGAACTGAAGCTTTCTCTAACTTGACTTTTCCTAGAAAAGCCGTGAGCAGCGGTATAGGTGGGAAAGCGTACAAAAACGCTTTGGACCACTCGTGGGCTGCTCTCAGCTTCCACACATTATGTGCAGGGATGTCCAGCGATCAGACCAGGGTCCGCAAACTCCTCTACCTGCCCAGACCGCCCCCCCCCCCAACCAGAGTTGGGTGCGTCTGTCATCACCAATTGACAGTTGTGTAACACTCCTATCCTTGCGCCTGCGCAAGGCGCAAGGATAGGCGAGATAGGCGAGACACGGTCAACCGACGGTGTCTGTCGCGCTTGGGGTGCAGCCGAAGGCACTGAGCCACACTTGGATCGGGCGCTTGTGGAGTAACCCTAGTTGGGTGGGTGATGAAGCTGTGGCCATCAGACCCAATAGTTTTTAACACAACACCAATTGTACTGTGAACCCTTGTTGAACAGGGCCAGACAGTTGCAAATGGCAGCTACTTTGTCATCCGACAGGTAGGCTTGCACTGTGTGGGCCACTGCATTCATCACCCTGATCACTTGCAGCCGCTAGGGAGCTAGGATGACATCAATGCACTTTGAAACGTGCGGGGGCGAAGGAGAAACTCAGGATGCTCCCCTGTAAGGCAAAGTGGAGATATGTCCTGTGCGCTGGACAAATAGGAACGTGGAATCCGTGTTCTTTCAGTCCAGTGTGATAAACTATTCGCCCGGCCGGACAGCCTGGCGAGTACAGTAGATGCCAGCGTCTCATTCTCTACCTGCCAAGACGCCTTGCGTTTTCAGTGGGAGTGCTGCAGCAATTCCTCAACCACTGGTCCAAAATAATGGTCAGGGGAGGCAGCGGCTGCCTTTGAAGGAAGGAGCCACCTTCTCATGAGGTCACGACAGAATCACATCATGGTCCTCCTCAGCAAAGCTGAAATCCGGTTCCGGATTTCAAGGGCTTGAGCCTGTTGCCTGGCCAGGGGCTCCCAATGCCGCGTACGCCTCAGCCGTGTGTTGAAGCACTCAGGCACTAAGGGTGCAGATGCACTGAGGACACTGAGTGAGGTAGAATACAGCACCAAGGCATGGAGCATCCAAACACAGAGGGCGCCGAATCACTGAGAGGCACCCAGCATTAACCGCATGAAGTCAACACAACCCAGGGTAGTGCGTAGCATACTTCGGGGTTGATACACAGACTCGAGTGGCTGCGGTAGGCAATCAGGGGAGCAGTACAGGGGAGCGCACAGTGCTGCACCATGGTGCAGAGCAGCGATAACCTGGTTCTGGACCGCGTGCAGTCACACAACGTGGCAGCGCATATCATATGCCAGGGTGGAGCACAGGCTCAAGGAGCTGCAACATGTTATTTCTTTTTAACTGCAAAGGCAGTATAGGAAAACATACAGGCTTATACATACAGCCATTTGACTATGAGAGAACACATATTCCATGCCAGGTGGGTGACCAAGCGCAGTGAGTAAGCGGGCGGAAACAAGCCGGCGTATGCAACTCAACAGCGGGACACAGCAGAGCTGGGTTCCCGTGGAAGAATCACGCTTATCATTTATTTCTAACTGCAGGGCAGTAAAGAAACAAACGCACACACACCACAGCAAGCTGTGTGGGTTAAAATATCAGTCACCATGACAACGCGGGTAACTGATTTTGTTTTGTTTTTCCAGCCCACCGAGTATGCGGGTTGAAACAAGCCGACATAAGCAACTCAACAGCGGGGCGCAGCAGAGCTGAGTCCCGGTGGATATCATACTACATTTTATTTTTAAACTGCAGGGCAGTAAAGAAAAAACACATATACACACACACACAACAGCAAGGTTGTGAGGATAAAATAGCAGTCACCACGGCAGCACGTGTAACTGCTTTTAAACAGCGCACCAAGTAGGCAGGCTGAAACAAGCCGGCATTAGCCACTCAACAGTGGGGCCAGCAGGGCTGCAAGGCAGTAAAGAAATGAAAAATACACACTCCACGGCAAGCTGTGCGGGTAAAAATAATAGTTACCATGGCAACGTGGGTAACTGATTTTTTTTTTTTTTTTTTTTTTTTTTACCAGCCCACCGAGTAGGAGGGCTGAAACAAGCCGGCACAAGCATCTCAACAGCGGAGCGCAGCACAGCTGGGTCCCGATGGAGGAATCGTGCTTGTATCATTTTTATTTCTAAACTGCAAGGCAGTGAAATGAAACCACACATACACGCACACAACAGCAAGCTGTGAGGGTAATACAGCAGACACCACGGCAACGCGGGTGAACTGAATTTTTTAAGCGCACCGAGAGGGTGGGCTGAGGCAGTCCAGCAGAGTCAACTCCACAGCGGGGTGCGGCAGAGCCAGGGTCTGGTGGAGGATCATGCGTCTCTTTTTCTTTTAAACTGCAATAGCAGAGGAAAACACAAAACAGCGATCGCTGTAAGGTGTTCAGCAGACTGCAATCGCAAAGCGATGTAGGCTGTTACACAGAAAAAGAATAAACACAGCGTAGTAATACAGTCACACGACCTGGGCAGCGCATAGCCTACAGCGGAGTGGAGCACCATCTACAGGCAGAGGGCAACGAGGCACCTCGTGCACCGAGCACCCAAGGGCGCTATGCGCCCTGATGTACTAAACACCTGCCTACCAAGCATCATGCGCACAGAGTACCGTAAGCACTACGTGCACCATGCGCTCTATTGCACTAGCTTTGCACCAAGGACCGCACGCAGAGGGTGTGCTTGTCCCCCTGTGGGATGATGGCATTGCAGGCTGTACAGGGATGGGACCCCGATATAGGCCTGACTTTGTGCATTAGCACTGAGGCACTGCTCGCACTACGTTGAACACTGATAAGTGTTAACGTAGTGTGTCCACTCACTAGTGTTACAGCAGAGGTATTAACACTGCGCACTGTGCTCTGAGTACCGTGGGCACGTAGTGCACTGCGTACTGTGCAGCGTATGAGTACTAGTGTAGAACCAGATTACGTATGCACCATGCACTATGTACACCGCGTGCAACGTGTATGCTGAGCCCTGTGCGCACTGAGTATCCTGTTCTCACAGGTACCGTGCAGCACAGTGAGCTTTGCACTAGGTTGAGCAGGACTTACGCAACAACACGTGCGTCCCAAGCGCACTGTGCACTGCATTCGAAATGCTAGGCAGGGAGTCCAGGGACAGGACATCTGGCTTGTGCATAGCACTAAGCACTGCTTTCACTACGTTTGACCCAGCAGGTGCTAACACAGTGTATAAATTCACTGGTGTTACAGCTGAGGTATTAACACCGCGTACCCTGCACCGGGTACCATGGGCACAAAGTGCACCGTGTACTATGCAGAGTATGGGCACTAGTGCACAACCGGACTACGTCTGCACCGTGTACTATGTACACCACGTGCAACACGTGAGCTGAGCTCCGTGCGCACTAAGTATCCTATTCCACTAGGTACCGTGCAGCACCCCGAGCTATGCGCTAGTAGAGCAGTACTTATGCAAAGCGCAACGTGCACTACCTGCACTGCTTGACTTACGCGGTGGGTACCGTACACTATGTGAACTGTGTACCGTGCGCCCTGTGCGTAACTGCACTATAAAGGTAGGGGTACTAGCACCTGTGCACTGTGTGTACCGAGCACTGAGCACACTGCATACTGGGGTACTACGTACACCACATACTGTGCAACGCTATCGTGCACTACCGCTGAGGCACTGGAATATACGTCGCCTGCGTTGCGCACTTGCACGCAGAAATAGAATATCACGGGCTATGCGCAGCACCGGGGAGGTCGCTACGCAAAGTGCGTACCCTGACCGCGTGGTCAACACACACACCTGGTCAGTGCGAAGCGTGTACCGGGGGGGGACACAGGGCCGAAGCCGCAATGGGTGATGTTAAGCAGACAAAAAATATCACAATTCTAAATCAGAAAGATAGAGAAAGAGAGAGTACACCGTTAGATTATACGACCCTCTCACCGCAGTGTTCGGGTTGGCTGGTGGCTCCACTCGACAGCGGGGATACGGCAAGGCCTAGCCCCGTGGAGGAGAGCGCAGCTGGAGGTCACTCAACAGCGGGGATATGGCCAGGCCTGGCCCCAAGGAGGACATGTGTACTCTCAAGAAGAAAAGACAACTCACTTCCGGATGACTGCACAGACAATCGCTCACATACGACAGACAGTTATAAAGAGCGGCCTACCACGCAAGCAGGGAGGCCGCTGAAAGACAGAAAGATAAAAGGACTCAGTCTTTTTCAAAGTCGTTGATTCCAGGAAAGCGGCAAGCCAGCTTTCAGCATGAATGCCAGGGAAATACAACTGACTCGAATCGACTCGAAGTTATTTTCTATCAACACACTCAGCTCAACACAGAGGTCTTACCTTACCGTCTTGAGAGGGAAAAAGAGGGAGATCTGCCTGCAAGTGACGGTTTTATACCCTCGGTGGGCGGGACCGAGAGCGTCATCTCAGGAAGGGGCCTTTGGCAGCTCTGGTATAGAGAGCTCAGCATTACCTACCTCAAGGGCAGGAATAGCCCATACATAATGTTGGTGGTCGTCTTCGAATTGAAAGGGAACCAATGTGTAGTTCAGAGGGTTGCAGCTCAAGCTTTTCGGCTGACCGGTCGATTTGATTGGCTGTTTGGCTGTGTTCTGACTATACTCATGAATATGCATTTTACTTCTTTAATGTGATCCGCTGCGAGGCTCCATGCATTGCAAACCGCACAGCCCTGAACTCGACAAAACCCCCAACTCAACCACTACCAGTCAAACACGCACTGTCAGACACGCTCTGAATATCAAGCCTGAAGTATCCCACTTCAAATGGAAACGTCAAATTCTTCTAAATACATCAGTACGGATAGTTAAGGTTTCTGGTTGTCGGATTTTCTTTCTGAGCGGTCCGCTTGCCTTTACTGTTGTAATTAGCGTAATTAAACCATCATGGAAAGATGATAATGACAAAATAAGCTCTACTATTTTTTTTACCCATACATTCCTAAAATGACAGCGATGATCGCTTTACCGTCGCTGCTTGGAGGTTGTAGCTACATAAATGTTTCATGAAACAAAGACTTCACCCTCGCTAAACTAGTCATATAAAATGAGTAATGATTGCGATGATTATGTGTTTGCATTATAAGAGCACTACTTAAAATGCAGAGCAATTCATTTTATTCAGCCGCCTTTATTCTGAACGTTAAGTTATTCACTGGAGTGAAACAAGTCTTAAAAGTTAATCGGCTCGTTTTAATTTTTAATAAAGTTGGCATACAACTTATTTAAAAGCAAGTACATCGTCAGAAAAAATAGCGAAACATAAATAAAAAATGATATTAAATTGAAAGACAGTAGCCTACACACATCAATCACAGGTTATAGTAAATAGTAAAGATGTTGAAAAGCACATTTTATTTTGCGGCAAAGCAACGTGTAAAAGAGCCTAGATAAATAATTATTACTATGCTTTTTTACCGAGACCCGTGCCTCTAGTGCCTTAGCTGGCTACAGCCTTGAATGAACACTCACTAAATATTACTTTACACTGACTCACAATGTGTCCCTAAAATTGAACTCAACTGTACCTTATGAAGTATATTAAGTACTACATGTACACATAAGATTCACATTTTTATTGTTTAATGCATGCTGAAATAATAACAATAATAAAACCCATTAATTTAATCTGTTCAGTCTTGAACAAAGAAGACTATGCGGTGATCTGATTCAGGCATTCAAAATTCTAAAAGGTACTGACAATCATGGGGTTTCCATTGGAGTTTTTTTTAACTCGAGACATTTACACGAGAAAAATGTCTTGTGTAAAATGCTTTTCTGGGTTTCCATTTGCTCAGTTTATTTTACTCGAGTAAACCAGGCTTTTAAGAACATAAGAACATAAGAAAGTTTACAAATGAGAGGAGGCCATTCAGCCCATCTTGCTCGTTTGGTTGTTAGTAGCTTATTGATCCCAGAATCTCATCAAGCAGCTTCTTGAAGGATCCCAGGGTGTCAACTTCAACAACATTACTGGGGAGTTGGTTCCAGACCCTCACAAATCTCTGTGTAAAAAAGTGCCTCCTATTTCTGTTCTGAATGCCTCTTTATCTAATCTCCATTTGTGACCCCTGGTCCTCTTTTTTCAGGTCAAAGAAGTCCCCTGGGTCGACATTGTCTAGGAGGCTCACTCAGGATTTGCAGGTTATTGAATTCACGGTTTATAAAGCCGGGACTCTACACTGGGCAGGTAAAAATGTGCTGCTTTACCGGCCAGTGGTACACTCACAGCTGAGCAGCGTAGTGCTACTCAGACTGTGACAAACAATAAAAGAAAAGAAAGAAAGTCCAAAACACACAGTTTTGGCCATGTGCTACTGCCAACTACGTGCAGTTTCTGGTTCCTTTTTAGTTCCACTTCTCTTTGGTTCTGCTTGGCTGTTTCTTCTGCTCTTCTCTCTCTCTCTTACACAAGATTGTGTTTCCATCTCAGCAGCTGCCCAGCAGCAGCAGCAGCAGCCTGCTACATATCCCCGCATCCAGGCCCCCGGTGCACCAGCCACCAATCCCAAGCAGACACATCTTCCCGCTCTCGATTCCCTGATTGTTGCAACATCTCATCCCTTGGTTTGTGCAAACAATGTCACAACTGGGTACCACTTGCTTGGCAAGCTGAGCCCATGATTGGAGGCGATTCTCCCGTCTCTGACGTCCCTGAACTCCTGCTGCAATTTAACTGTTGACCCTGGGTCAGAACCTTCCCGAACACGTTTACAGCAGACCCAGGGTCATTACACAGCTCCTCACTTAAAGTCCCTCATCCCTGAGGGGACCAACAAAGTCCCGAAAATGACCCAGGGCTCCCTGTCCACAGGTGGCAGTCTGTCGAGTCCAGGTGGAGGGGCACTATCTGTCAGGGCCGGGCCGTCCCCGGTAGGCGAATCTGGGTGGTAACTGAATCCAGTATACTACCTCCCCGATTTGCTCCAAGTGCTGACAAGGTCCTAGCCAGTGGCTGTCCAGCTTGGGGCAGTGGAGCCACTTCCGTCAGGGGCTGCACACCCAGACCAGCTCCCCGGCTGGGAAGTGCCTCCCTCGTGCCCTGGTGTCATAGTTGCTCTTCCTCTTCTGCCAGCAGCCCGCCATCTGCAACTGGTTCCTGGTGAAGCCGTGAGCGGTCCTGCAACAGTCTGGCATACTCTGGTCCGGGTGGTTCAGCGGAGGGGTCCAGCAGCCAGCCGAACACCATCCCAGCAGGGGTGAGAAGTTCTCGGCCCAACATCAAGAGCGCGAGGGTGCAGGAGGTGGAGTCCTGTACAGCGGAGCAGCAGGCCAGGAGGACGAGGGGCAGTTGGATGTCCCAGTCGTGCTGGTGTGTGGTGGTGGTGATGGCCAGCTGGACCGCAAATGTGCGGTTAAACCGCTCGACCAAGCCATCTGCAGGTGAAGGGGAGTCGTCCGCGTCTTGCGGATGCCCAGCCATTGGCACATCTCCGTGAACACCCTTGATTCAAAGTTTCACCCCTGGTCGCTTTGAGACCACTTCAGGCCACTTCGTAAAGTAGTCGAGGGCTACCAGATGTATCGGTTCCCCTTGTCTGAGTGGGGGAACGGGCCCAAGATGTCGACCCCTAACCGTCTCCATGGGTCCGCCGACGGGGGCATGTGACCGATCCGTGGGTCCTTTGCAGGTGGTGCAGCTGTCGCAGTGGCGGCAGTAGGCCCCCACATCTCACCTGCACCGTCCCCAGTAGAACGCCTGTCGCACCTGGCACAGGGTTTTAGTGACCCCAAAATGCCCGGTGCCGGGGGTGCCGTGGTGGGCCTTCAGCCCTTCCTCCCACATTGCCTGAGGGACCACCACCTGCCACCTCACCTCTCCTGTAGCTGGCTCCTTCCATTGCAGTGGCGTGCCGTCAGGACCTTCAAGGCATTCTCGGCTGACCAGACAGTGCCAAGTAAACCGTCAGTCAAATTACATTACGTTGCCTCACTCATTTGCGTACAGTATGCTTGCTTATACTATGAAGCATACTACTCTAATTATTATTTGTTCATTTGTCTGACGCCTTTATCCAAGATGACTTACAGGGTTTACTAGAGGTTTTTTAAGAGTCTAGGGGTTTCCTGAAGGGGATGTGATCAGCCAATAGGAGATCTTCATTTCCCCCGCATAAGTGTAAAACAACGACCAGATGCTAGAAAAAAAACATTTGAGGGTATTCTCCGTTTCAGTTGAAGGGCTTGAGTGAGTTTAACCAATAGGCGAGGCGACCAATCAGGAGTGAGCAGAGGCGGGCCATAAATCTCCCAGGGTATTCTCTGCCTCACTTGAAGGCCCTGCTTTAGCAACCAATGGGAAAGTCAAAGCTCTGATAGCTGACCAATCATTAGTGAGCAACCCCAAAACATGAATATTCCTTGGTTAGCACTGCAGTTAGGAGGAAAGCTGGATTTCGCACGATATTGCTTATAAATATACATTGATAAATACAAATACCTTTACAGCGTCTAATTATTTCGAATTTTATTTACACTAAAATAAAAAAAAATGTGAGAAAACGGAGACATCATAGTCGATTTGGTTACGAATCCTTTTTCAAGGAGAACTTTCTCTGAAAAATTGGAGATTGTTAAAAAAGGGAGATATACAACACAGATCCTCGAGCTGACACGGGAACTTTCAGAATTCAAATTATGAAAGGTAGCTGCCGCTTAAAAAAAGGAGGGGGGGCGTCAGTGGGGTGGGGGGGGGGGGGTGGGGGCTGGTTGCGACAACTCTGCTACCCCAGTCCATTTTGTCATGGCACGCCACTGTTCCATTGGTGCTGCAGAACCCCAGCGCAGTGCAGTGACGCTTCTTTCCAGGGGGGCTGCCGCTGGTCCACCAGCCACTGTAGGATGGGCCAAAGGTCAGTATCCTCTCCTTGCTGTCTCCTCCATTCTTCAGCCCAGACCGTGGTCATCTCCCGGCAAGCCACGGCCCAGGCCCCAATCACTGATGCCTCCCGGCTCGGTTCCTGGTCATGGCCCTCTCCCATCTCGGTCATCATCAGCTCCCTAGAGACTGGAGAGACAAGAGACTGTTGCATGATCTTGGTTAGCAGTTTATAAATAACTTCTTTCATTTCTTTGAGTACTATTGGGAGGATCTCATCCGGCCCAGGGGATTTGTTTATTTTAAGAGCTCCTAATCCCTTTAACACTTCTGCCTCTGTTATGCTAAAGATATTTAAAACTGGATAGGAACAGGTTGACATGTGGGGCATGTTGTCCGTATCCTCCTTTGTAAAATGTAATGTTGTTGAAGCTGACAAATGTTGTTGAAGCTGACACCCTGGGATCCTTCAAGAAGCTGCTTGATGAGATTCTGGGATCAATAAGCTACTAAAAACCAAACCAGCAAGATGGGCTGAATGGCCTCCGCTCATTTGTAAACTTTCTTATGTTCTTAATCATTTAATATATTTGCTATTTTTTTCTCTTCGTCTATGATTTTTCCATTTGTATCTCAGACATTTGACCTCCTCTTTGAATGTTCTCTTGCTGTTATAATATTGGAAAAACTTTTTGGAATTGGTTTTAGCCCCCTTAGCAATGTTCATTTCTTTCACTCTCTTAGCCTTTCTAACTTCTTTTTTGACTTGCTGTGATAGAAAGACAATGGTTCTTGGTGGTAAATCTCCCTCTCGACCTGTGAGGGCGCTAAGTAACGGGAACAGAGTACCCTGGACTGCTTGGGCTGACACTTCGTTTCGAGGGTTAAAAGGAAGTCGGTCATGTAGAAAAGAGAGCTTCAGTACACTAACTCATTGACCCGGAAAGGAAATTATGTGGCAGCTGTGGATTGGCGTTTACCAAGGGGTCATGAGTGACGGTATAAATAGGGGTCCAAGCAATGTTATCTGTTCCTTCGTTTAGGTTTTATGAAGTGACCCGGAAGGACCTGTATTGTTGTGAAAAATCGTGAGTGTTTGTTTTGTTTTGTCTATTTGTTTGCTTGTAATCACTAGACAGCTAACATGTTCCGGAGCTGTATTACTTACCTGCATTATTATTTACCGGCACTGGACATAAAAGAAATAAAAACAAACCTTTGCACCTGGATTGCAATAGTTTATCTGTTCTTTGATCACCTGCACCTGCACACTATTAACCACTTTGCCACACTTGCATTTGCAGTTCCAAGTACTCCTTCTGTGTATTGCAGACAACTGGGAACCCCAGAACCCCAGTACTAATAAAACTTGGGCTAAAGAAATGGAGGGAGAACTCGCCTCTAAAGGTTTTGTAGGAAAGGTAGACCCGAAGTCGCCCTCAACACTCTTTTCCAAAACCAGAGTTTTGTGGATCTATGACCTTCAGCTGATAGAACTGTGTAAAGTTATGGGGAGTGGCCCACACCGCTGCATTGCAAATGTCTTTGACAGATGCATCCTGGAACAAAGCCCACAAAGTTGCCATGCCCTTGTGTGGCAAAGTGCCCCGCCCCTGTGTGCATTTGTGTGTTCTGTGTTGTATATATGCGTGTGTGTGTTAATGTTGGTGTATAGTCATTGGTACACGGGATATAAACGGGTCTGTGTTTCACGTGTATTTAAAAAGTGTAGATTTGTATTTAGGCACGAGGAGAGCACAAATCACTTCACGTGCTGGTTAAATATAATATGTGAACACGGGGTTTCACGTAATGAATTCACGTGCTGGGATTCAAGTGAGTAATTAATTAGTAATTGAATCCCAGCACAACAGTATATATAGAGACACGTAGCATGCAGTCGGAGTTAGGTGTTCGGAAGAGGAGAACGGGTGAGAGAGAGAGGAGTAAAGTAAATATAAAAGATCGTAAAGATAAGTGTTTGTTCTCACCGTGTTTGTTTGTCTATCCGTGCACCGTTTGTTTAGTGTTAGTCCGTTTTGTCTGTCTTTTTATTTTGGCTACAAGTGCCGAGTCCTGTGTTTTGTGTACCGTTTAAAACCTTTTATTTGTTAATAAACGCTGAGTGCAGCCATTGCACTCAGCTCATCACAACCACTGTCTGTGTTTGAATTCCTGTCTGGTCTGACGCAACCCACTCTGGCCGTCTTTGTGACACGTGGTGTCATCGTGGGATAGCCGCGCCTCCAAGCGTCAGACCAGGAGGGGTCTGGATTAAAAAAAAAAAAAAAAAAAAAAAAAAAAAAGTCAATGGCAGAAGACGCCATCAAACTGCGGGGCTGGTTCCTAGAGAATGCTGGGCTGGAGGCCCAGTCTCTGCCCATAGTCGTCCGGGCCCTATGGATGATGGACAGTGAGAGATGGGAGGCATATCAGGAGGAACACACCCCAAACACCTTGGAGGAAGGTGTGGAGTTTGTCCTCAGCTACCTGGAGGCAACCATAAACGGAACAGCAGCCCAGGTAGCAGGACCACCAGCAGAGGGTGAGTACCTGCTGTCCCCATCTCCACCAGCAGAGGGTGAGTACCTGCTGTCCCCATCTCCACCAGCAGAGGGTGAATGCCTGCTGGTTTTGCCTTCACAGCCCAAGCGGGAGGCAGAGACGGATAAAGAGGTGAAAGACAGGGAGGAGGAGTGCCGCCTAAGGGCCAGGCATCCACGGCGATGTAACAAGCCATCGCCGGGGTGCCTCCTCTGCGACCAGGATCACCTGTTCGCCCACTGTCCCTTCCGCAGTTATGGGGAGGAGCCTGAGCGTCCACAGCCCAAATGGGAGGAGCCTGAGCGTCCACAGCCCAAATGGGAGGAGCCTGAGCATCCACAGCCCAAATGGGAGGAGCCTGAGCGTCCACAGCCCAAGCGGAAGGAGCCCGAATGTCCTACGCCTGAGTGGGAGGAGCCCGAATGTCCTACGCCTGAGTGGGAGGAGCCCGAACGTCCTACGCCTAAGTGGGAGGAGCCCGAACGTCCTACGCCTGAGTGGGAGGAGCCCGAACGTCCTACGCCTGAGTGGGGGGAGCCCGAACGTCCACAGCCCAAAAGGGAGGAGTCGGGGCGTCCACAGCCCAACAGGGAGGAGTCGGGGCGTCCACAGCCCAACAGGGAGGAGTCGGGGCGTCCACAGCCCAACAGGGAGGAGTCGGGGCATCCACAGCCCAAAAGGGAGGAGTCGGTGCATCCACAGCCCAAAAGGGAGGAG
Source organism: Acipenser ruthenus (assembly GCF_902713425.1). Taxonomy (NCBI): domain Eukaryota; kingdom Metazoa; phylum Chordata; class Actinopteri; order Acipenseriformes; family Acipenseridae; genus Acipenser; species Acipenser ruthenus. Next base: position 15,397 of record NW_026707863.1, read on the forward strand.
TCGGTGCGTCCACAGCCCAAAGGGAGGCAAGTCGGGGCTTCCACAGCCCTGGGACCCAAGCCACCAGCAGAGGGAAAATGCCTGCTGGTTCAGCCCCAAGAGCCGGAAGGGGAGGAGTTACAGGCTCAACCCCCTGAAAATTTTTTGGGGGGAGAGGGGCAGGAGGCTGGTGTTCCCCAGCAGCCTCTATTCATGCTGATGAAGGCAGCACGGCGCGCACCAGCCCAGCCGCCACAGCGGAGGGAGCCAGCGCCGCCAGGAGCAGAGGAGCTGCCTCTGCCTCCGCCACCTCCACCGCTTCCTCCACTAGGAGCAGAGGAGCTGGAGCTGCCTCTGCCTCCACCAGCGCCAGGAGCAGAGGAGATGGAGCTGCCTCTGCCTCCACCACCGCCAGGAGCAGTGGAGCTGGAGCTGCCTCTGCCTCCGCCACCGCCCGGAGCAGAGGAGCAGGAGCTGCCTCTGCTGCCCGTACCTCCGCAGGGAGTACGGTGGCTGGAGCCCCAGAAAGGGGAGCTGCCGGCCACGAAGAAGGGGGAGGAGGTCTGGAGACCACTTTCCCCAGCAGCAGTTTCGCTGCAGGAGTTCTTGTGGCCGGAGCCCCACAGGAGGGAGCTGCCGGCTACGAAGAAGGGGGAGGTCGGGGGACCACCTGCCCCCGCAGCTTTTTCGCTGCAGGACGGGACCAGCATGCTGTCAGCCGTGCCACTACCAGCAGGGGAGCTGACAGCATTTCCAGCCATGGGCCCACTGAAGCCTCCCTTCCCAGCCCGAGACTTTGTCCTGGACTGCTGGGTTTTTAAGGGGGGAGGTGGCCGTTGAGGCCATGTGTGCTGCGCACAAGGGGGGGTATATGTAGCAAAGTGCCCCGCCCCTGTGTGCATTTGTGTGTTCTGTGTTGTATATATGCGTGCGTGTGTTAATGTTGGTGTATAGTCATTGGTACACGGGATATAAACGGGTCTGTGTTTCACGTGTATTTAAAAAGTGTAGATTTGTATTTAGGCACGAGGAGAGCACAAATCACTTCACGTGCTGGTTAAATATAATATGTGAACACGGGGTTTCACGTAATGAATTCACGTGCTGGGATTCAAGTGAGTAATTAATTAGTAATTGAATCCCAGCACAACAGTATATATAGAGACACGTAGCATGCAGTCGGAGTTAGGTGATCGGAAGAGGAGAACGGGTGAGAGAGAGAGGAGTAAAGTAAATATAAAAGATCGTAAAGATAAGTGTTTGTTCTCACCGTGTTTGTTTGTCTATCCGTGCACCGTTTGTTTAGTGTTAGTCCGTTTTGTCTGTCTTTTTATTTTGGCTACAAGTGCCGTGTCCTGTGTTTTGTGTACCGTTTAAAACCTTTTATTTGTTAATAAACGCTGAGTGCAGCCATTGCACTCAGCTCATCACAACCACTGTCTGTGTTTGAATTCCTGTCTGGTCTGACGCAACCCACTCTGGCCGTCTTTGTGACACCTTGGTGGAGTGGGAAGTGAGCTTTTCTGGAGGGGGCAAGTTGGCTCACTCATATGTGTCTGTGATCCATGTGGATAGCCTCTGCTTAGATAGGGCTTTACCATGGGACTTAGCCTCAAAACAGACAAAAAATTGTTCAGACAGCCTCCAACTGTGTTCAGTCCACATAATACGCTAATGCCCGCACCGGACAAAGCGTGTCAGACTGGAAAGGAGGTGGATTAAAAGCCTCTGATTCCACAGTCTGGTTAATGTGGAACTCTGAGATTTGGGCAAAAAAGCAGGATTGGTACGATGCGTAACCTTTGTCCTGGCTTCTGCAAAAATGAAGCAGGCTTTCACAATTGAAAATGCTTGCATCTCACCCACACGCTTAGCGGATGTGATTGCAAGCAAGAAAGCCGCTATCAAAGATAAATATTTCATCTCAGCTGAATGCAAGGGCTCAAAGGGAGGCTTCATAAGTGCTTCAAGTACCACGTTAAGCCTCCAACGAGGGACAGTGTCCTTCATAGGTGGCCAAAACCGCCGAGCTTCTTTTAAAATCTTCCCTGCCAGAAAGCTGAGCTCCTGGGGAGAATGAATCAATTTTGATATGGAAAGCTGAAATAGCTGCCAAATAGCCCTTTAATGTAGAGGGTGATTCCCCTTATCAATAGGCGGTGATGACTTCCCTCTGGTGATGTTGCCCAGTACTACGCCGAAGCACAGGTGGGCAGGCTGTGTCCACTGAGAAAACACCTTCAGACAGTGACAAGACACTGTTACCAGGCAGCCAAGGTTCAATGCTGGCTGAAAACCTCTGCTGTTGAACCAGGCTTGGAGAGGGCGCTGAAAAGCTTCAGACAAGCGGTCATTCTCTGCACCCTGTCATCTGACAGAGTGTACAGCATGGACCTGGAGTCCAGGCGCACTCCTAAATAGGAGGCTGTCTGCGAAGGTTGAGCTGGCTCTTTGCACGATTCACCTACAGGTTCAACCGATGAAAGTTCCTCGTGGGCCTCTGCCTGTACTGGAGACTGAACACAATGAACCAGTCGTCCAGGTAATTGAGTACTCCTGATGCCTCTGAGTCTCAATGGGGCCAGAATAGCCTCTATGCACTTTGAAAAGGCATGGGGAGCTAGAGAGAGGCCAAAACGGCAAGACCCTGAACTCATACGCTGTTCCCTGAAGACGAACTACAGGCACAGAAATAGGCATCTTTGAGGTCCACCTTGGTGAACCAATTGCCTGGCCTGAATGACTGCAACTTAGCTGTTGCATTGTTGCATTTTGAACCTCCTTTGGGTCAGAACAGGTTGATCTGCCTGAGGTCGAGGACTGGTCTGAGGCAACCATCCCGCTTGGGCATGGAGTAGAACCTGTCCTCCAATTGGAGGGGGTGTACCATATGAATAGCCCATTCTTGCAGCAGAGCTGCTACCTCCAGAGACACCACAGCGGTGTCCTGTGGGTCCGTGACTGACGCCCCGAAAGGGAGGGTGTACAAACGTTATACCGATCCACAAAAAGGGAGACAAAACCGAACCAGGTAACTACAGACCAATAAGCCTGATTTCTATTATATGTAAACTTATGGAAACTATAATAAGATCTAAAATGGAAAATTACCTATATGGTAGCAATATCCTGGGAGACAGTCAGCATGGTTTTAGGAAAGGGAGATCATGTCTAACTAACCTGCTTTTTTGAGGATGCAACATTGACAATGGGTAATTGCAAAGCATACAACATGGTTTATTTAGATTTCCAGAAAGCTTTTGACAAAGTCCTGCATAAAAGATTAATCCTCAAACTGAACGCAGTAGGAATTCAAGGAAATGCATGCACATGGATTAGGGAGCGGTTAACATGTAGAAATCAGAAAGTACTGATTAGAGGAGAAACCTCAAAATGGAGCGAGATAACCAGTGGAGTATTAGGTCCTCTGCTATTCCTAATCTACATTAATGATTTAGTTTCTGGTATAGTAAGCAAACTTTGCAGACGACACAAAAATAGGAGGACTGGCAAACACTGTTGCAGCAGCAAAGGTCATTCAAAATGATCTAGATAGCATTCAGAACTAGGCAGACACATGGCAAATGACATTTAATAGAGAAAAGTTTAAGTATTGCATGCAGGCAATACAAATGTGTATTATAAATATCATATGGGAGATACTGAAATTGAAGAAGGGAACTATGAAAAAGATCTTGGAGTAATGACCAGGTGCTGCGATGTTTGGCCTTAGCATTGGAATACAAGCGTAACATGACCAATAAGTTGCTACCTGTTCCATCAAAACATTACACACAAAAGACAACATTCCTCCGCCCAGGAGAGCAACCACCAAGAAAAGGTGTTAAAACCAATCCTCACCCAGGACAACTGGAAGCTGCTAGAGACTGGAAAATGCTGGCAGATGTTGGTCAACGGCTTATTTTTCCACCTGAGATTGCCACCACTAACCTTCGACCAGATATTGTCTTGTG
>NW_026707864.1:0-12500 GCF_902713425.1 Acipenser ruthenus
CAATATTTTTCTGTATGCATTCTTTTCTGTTGAGCACTACTGACACCGTTGAAACGGTGAGTCTTAGGTCGCCTGCGGATACATTAGTCCAATCAATATATATGCATGCCCCGGTAGCAGATTTCTGCCAGGCAGTGGCTTAGCCACTGTGTTAGGATCGTTCACACTGAAACATGTGTAAGAAATTGCAATATTGTGATATTTTTCGCTTCCCATTATAGCGGGGCGGACGTGGCATGGGCGGCGCTGATTTTTCTTTTCGCTCACCGAAAGAACTTTTTATTTACCGCGTTGCTATCAACCAATGAGAATACATAAGCAAGCTGTACTTGCTCAACCCCAAACACAGATGCATGAAACATATAGGCTATGATTACTGTATATGCTATGTAGCCTACCTACTACACACATAGATGTGGTAGAGGACATCTACTATGTAATGAGTAGCCTATGTATTTACATAGAATGCACTCGCCTCATGACATATCTTATTGCCAGCTGACCTCTCCAGCAGCCAGCCTACTAATAAGATTATCATTTTTCACGGATTGTGCAGCCAGCTTCATCAAGGGACGGTAACCAAGTCCATCCAGGTCTTGGAGATGGAGTGGTAAATGTACAACCTGTTATTAATTGAATAACTAAAGAAATAAATCAGAATGAAAACAGTTCTGGACGCTGCTGAGAGAAAACCGGCAAAACTGTTTCAATTCCTGAGTTCGGTTACCTACTTGTTTTCATTCTGATTATTTGTTTAGGCTACAGCGTGTCCCTCAGCTCAACTAGCGAATGTCAGTGCAGTGTGATACCAAAAAAAATTAGTGGTTGGATTTGCTGTCAATAAACACAAGTTTTTTGTTGGATCAGCTGTTTGTACATTTTTGTTTGTTTTTAAAGGCGCTGTAGTTATACAATGTAGTTAACCCTTTGCGGTCCATTTATTAATCGCGCGTCAGGCACGCCAGGTCTAATTAATTTTCACACGTGCAGTTAATTTTATACGCGCTGTTTAAAAGTATTTTTCTTCACAGTCAAACGGGTTTAAATGGCCCTGCATATCAACAAAGCACACACTAGGCATCTCCATCCCCGCCCCACCCTTTTGTTTGCTATAGCGTTCAGCTATGTAAGAAATAAATAATAATAATAATAATAATAATAATAATAATAATAGTCGTACATACCGATCGATCATCTCCAGATCACTCGTTTTATCACCAAACTCCTCAATAATGCGATCCAAGTCAATATTCTATTACTATAACATCTGAAAAAAGCTCTGCAAATGTCCATGATAGTCTCAGTGCGCTGACGCACTTAGCCAGCTTGTTTACTATGAACGCCCCGTTATCTGATACCTGATACCATGTATGACTATTCATGAAATACGCCTTTTTTTTTTTTTTTTTTCCCGACTTGTCTCGGCTCCTGTCGCTACCACTCGGCAATTGAATGGTTTTCTCGGCTTTTTCCGGAGAAAAAACGATTAAACACCCGTTTATTGCGTTGCTATAATGATGTCGGACCCAGTCCGACAAAGGACCTGTGAGGAATAATTGCAATGTCGGACCCAGTCCGACAATGGACCGCAAAGTTAATGCAACTGTGTGCACAAGTCCCTCCTCCCCCGAACCTCCAGAAGATTAGGTACCATCGGCAGTCGTGCGTCAGTCAAAGAGTAATTACATTAGTCAGGATTTGTGAAATTAAATAAAATGGTTTGCTTTGATTTGAACACCAAATGTGAAGTGAACAACCATAAGTACGAATGAAATTATATATAGTTATTTATTATCATAATGTGAAATTGAAATCTGATGCGCATGTTAAAAGTTCAAGTCCTTTGCTTCGTATTTCCTTTTTTGTTTTTAAACGGAAGTGTTCTGAACTGAATCTCTCTTTTTAACTATTTTGCACAACAGTGTATTTGGTTATTGGATCTTCTGTTAAAAAAAAAAAGTTCTTTATTTTTCGAAAATAAAACGTCAATGCACTAATAAGAAATCAGGTTGCCAATTTCACCACTGTGACTATTCACCTTAAAAAAGTTACCATTGCCACCCTCTCCCGAAAAAAAATCCTGGCTACGCCACTGTTGCCAGGGTTTATTATTTAAAAATGCGCAGTTTATTTCAAACTTTCAAAACATAATAACATAACAAAGAGTGTCTAAGACCCTTCACCGTTATATTTGTTCTCGTGTGAGATTTTCACTTTTTCAGTCAGCGAAAATATGTGCTAAAACGGAGTGAATTTGAGCCCTGTTAAAATGGCAAAAAGACAGCTACGTTTGGAGTTTTTCTACAACAAAAAAGCTAAACCTCCAACGCCAGAGACATCAACAGAAACCGAACCCGACTCTTCTGTAGTGCAGAATGTTACGAACAGCACAAGAGTGTGACGACACTTCCATTTCAAACGCTCAAGTTAGTGCAGGTGTAGCTGTCTGTCGATAAGAGACTCTTGCCTGTAAAGTGTTGTTTGCAGCTCTCTTGATTGTGACAATCTGGCGTAGAACTGTTTGTGATGAAATATCTGGTAATGTTAGAAAGCTAGCTTAATGTTTACATAAAAATGGTTAAAATCGGGCATCGGGTTTGAGCACGTTTTTTTTTTTTGGGGGGGGGGGGAGGGGGGGGTGCACCAGTTTTTCATGCAATTAGTCGCCAATGCCCGGTAGCTAAATGCTTAGTTACGGCTCTGGGCAAAACCAAAGCCCATGGCCAGTATATAATATGTTTCTGTATGCATTCTTTTCTGTTGAGCACTACTGACACCGTTGAAACGGTGAGTCTTAGGTCGCCTGCGGATACATTAGTCCAATCAATATATATGCATGCCCCGGTAGCAGATTTCTGCCAGGCAGTGGCTTAGCCACTGTGTTAGGATCGTTCACACTGAAACATGTGTAAGAAATTGCAATATTGTTATATTTTTCGCTTCCCATTATAGCGGGGCGGACGTGGCATGGGCAGCGCTGATTTTTCTATTCGCTCACGGAAAGAACTTTTTATTTACCGCGTTGCTATATGGAGTCTTTCCATGCAATTATATATATATATATATATGCATGCCCCGGTAGCTAAAATGCTTAGTTACGGCTCTGGGCAAAACCAAAGCCCATGGCCAGTATACAATATTTCTCTGTATGTATTCTTTTCTGTTGAGCACTACTGCTCTTAGGTCGCCTGCGGATACATTAGTCCAATCAATGCGTCTGAACCTGGTGTGTAATCCCAAGGTAACTGCTCACTGTTAACACATTTTAAGACGTTAATTCACGTTTTAAGTAATACAGTGTCCCCTTCAGACATGTTAAAGGAGAGATTAGGAAATAACATTAAAAACTATGCGCGAGTAAATACCATCCTAACTCCTAACATCCCCAAAAAATAAATAAATAAATAAAATAACTATATATATATATATATATATATATATATATATATATATATATATATATATATATATATATATATATATATATATAATTGCATGCCCCGGTAGCTACGATATGGAGTCTTGCATGCCCCGGTAGCTACGATATGGAGTCTTTCCATCCAGCTGCGGTTGCTTCAATCGGAGGTTGCGGTATATACTGCTACCGGGGCATGCATATATATATATATATATATATATATATATATATATATATATATATATATATATATATATATATATATATATGCATGCCCCGGTAGCTAAATGCTTAGTTACGGCTCTGGGCAAAACCACAGCCCATGGCCAGTATACAATATTTTTCTGTATGCATTCTTTTCTGTTGAGCACTACTGACACCGTTGAAACGGTGAGTCTTAGGTCGCCTGCGGATACATTAGTCCAATCAATATATATGCATGCCCCGGTAGCAGATTTCTGCCAGGCAGTGGCTTAGCCACTGTGTTAGGATCGTTCACACTGAAACATGTGTAAGAAATTGCAATATTGTGATATTTTTCGCTTCCCATTATAGCGGGGCGGACGTGGCATGGGCGGCGCTGATTTTTCTTTTCGCTCACCGAAAGAACTTTTTATTTACCGCGTTGCTATCAACCAATGAGAATAAATAAGCAAGCTGTACTTGCTCAACCCCAAACACAGATGCATGAAACATATAGGCTATGATTACTGTATATGCTATGTAGCCTAGCTACTACACACATAGATGTGGTAGAGGACATCTACTATGTAATGAGTAGCCTATGTATTTACATAGAATGCACTCGCCTCATGACATATCTTATTGCCAGCTGACCTCTCCAGCAGCCAGCCTACTAATAAGATTATCATTTTTCACGGATTGTGCAGCCAGCTTCATCAAGGGACGGTAACCAAGTCCATCCAGGTCTTGGAGATGGAGTGGTAAATGTACAACCTGTTATTAATTGAATAACTAAAGAAATAAATCAGAATGAAAACAGTTCTGGACGCTGCTGAGAGAAAACCGGCAAAACTGTTTCAATTCCTGAGTTCGGTTACCTACTTGTTTTCATTCTGATTATTTGTTTAGGCTACAGCGTGTCCGTCAGCTCAACTAGCGAATGTCAGTGCAGTGTGATACCAAAAAAAATGAGTGGTTGGATTTGCTGTCAATCAACCCAAGTTTTTTGTTGGATCAGCTGTTTGTACATTTTTGTTTGTTTTTAAAGGCGCTGTAGTTATACAATGTAGTTAACCCTTTGCGGTCCATTTATTAATCGCGCGTCAGGCACGCCAGGTCTAATTAATTTTCACACGCGCAGTTAATTTTATACGCGCTTTTTAAAAGTATTTTTCTTCACAGTCAAACGGGTTTAAATGGCCCTGCATATCAACAAAGCACACACTAGGCATCTCCATCCCCGCCCCACCCTTTTGTTTGCTATAGCGTTCAGCTATGTAAGAAATAAATAATAATAATAATAATAATAATAATAATAATAATAATAATAATAATAATAATAATAATAATAATAATAGTCGTACATACCGATCGATCATCTCCAGATCACTCGTTTTATCACCAAACTCCGCAATAATGCGATCCAAGTCAATATTCTATTACTATAACATCTGAAAAAAGCTCTGCAAATGTCCATGATAGTCTCAGTGCGCTCACGCACTTAGCCAGCTTGTTTACTATGAACGCCCCGTTATCTGTTACCTGATACCATGTATGACTATTCATGAAATACGCCTTTTTTTTTTTTTTTTTTTTTTCCCCGACTTGTCTCGGCTCCTGTCGCTACCACTCGGCAATTGAATGGTTTTCTCGGTTTTTTCCGGATAAAAAACGATTAAACACCCGTTTATTGCGTTGCTATAATGATGTCGGACCCAGTCCGACAAAGGACCTGTGAGGAATAATTGCAATGTCGGACCCAGTCCGACAATGGACCGCAAAGTTAATGCAACTGTGTGCACAAGTCCCTCCTCCCCCGAACCTCCAGAAGATTAGGTACCATCGGCAGTCCTGCGTCAGTCAAAGAGTAATTACATTAGTCAGGATTTGTGAAATTAAATAAAATGGTTTGCTTTGATTTGAACACCAAATGTGAAATGAACAACCATAAGTACGAATGAAATTATATATAGTTATTTATTATCATAATGTGAAATTGAAATCTGATGCGCATGTTAAAAGTTCAAGTCCTTTGCTTCGTATTTCCTTTTTTGTTTTTAAACGGAAGTGTTCTGAACTGAATCTCTCTTTTTAACTATTTTGCACAACAGTGTATTTGGTTATTGGATCTTCTGTTAAAAAAAAAAGTTCTTTATTTTTCGAAAATAAAACGTCAATGCACTAATAAGAAATCAGGTTGCCAATTTCACCACTGTGACTATTCACCTTAAAAAAGTTACCATTGCCACCCTCTCCCGAAAAAAAATCCTGGCTACGCCACTGTTGCCAGGGTTTATTATTTAAAAATGCGCAGTTTATTTCAAACTTTCAAAACATAATAACATAAATAACAAAGAGTGTCTAAGACCCTTCACCGTTATATTTGTTCTCGTGTGAGATTTTCACTTTTTCAGTCAGCGAAAATATGTGCTAAAACGGGGTGAATTTGAGCCCTGTTAAAATGGCAAAAAGACAGCTACGTTTGGAGTTTTTCTACAACAAAAAAGCTAAACCTCCAACGCCAGAGACATCAACAGAAACCGAACCTGACTCTTCTGTAGTGCAGAATGTTACGAACAGCACAAGAGTGTGACGATACTTCCATTTCAAACGCTCAGGTTAGTGCAGGTGTAGCTGTCTGCCGATAAGAGACTCTTGCCTGTAAAGTGTTGTTTGCAGCTCTCTTGATTGTGACAATCTGGCGTAGAACTGTTTGTGATGAAATATCTGGTAATGTTAGAAAGCTAGCTTAATGTTTACATAAAAATGGTTAAAATCGGGCATCGGGTTTGAGCACGTTTTTTTGGGGAGGGGGAGGGGGGGGGGGCACCAGTTTTTCATGCAATGAGTCGCAAATGCCCGGTAGCTAAATGCTTAGTTAAGGCTCTGGGCAAAACCAAAGCCCATGGCCAGAATATAATATTTTTCTGTATGCATTATTTTCTGTTGAGCACTACTGACACCGTTGAAACGGTGAGTCTTAGGTCGCCTGCGGATACATTAGTTCAATCAATATATATGCATGCCCCGGTAGCAGATTTCTGCTACCGGGGCATGCCAGGCAGTGGCTTAGCCACTGTGTTAGGATCGTTCACACTGAAACATGTGTAAGAAATTGCAATATTGTTATATTTTTCGCTTCCCATTATAGCGGGGCGGACGTGGCATGGGCGGCGCTGATTTTTCTTTTCGCTCACGGAAAGAACTTTTTATTTACCGCGTTGCTATATGGAGTCTTTCCATGGAATATATATATATATATATATATATATATATATATATATATATATATATATATATATATATATATATATATATATTTGCATGCCCCGGTAGCTAAATGCTTAGTTACGGCTCTGGGCAAAACCAAAGCCCATGGCCAGTATACAATATTTTTCTGTATGCATTCTTTTCGGTTGAGCACTTCTGACACCGTTAAAACGGTGAGTCTTAGGTCGCCTGCGGATACATTAGTCCAATCAATGCGTCTGAACCTGGTGTGTAATCCCAAGGTAACTGCTCACTGTTAACACGTTAATTCACGTTTTAAGTAATACAGTGTCCCCTTCAGACATGTTAAAGGAGAGATTCGGAAATAACATTCAAAACTATGCGCGAGTAAATACTATCCTAAATCCTAACATCCAAAAAAAAAAAAAAAGGAAAAGAAAAAAAATAACAATTATATATATATTCGGGACATGACATATATATAATTGCATGCCCCGGTAGCTACGATATGGAGTCTTTCCATCCACCTCCGGTTGCTTCAATCGGAGGTTGCGGTATATACTGCTACCGGGGCATGCATATATATATATATATATATATGCATGCCCCGGTAGCAGATTTCTGCCAGGCAGTGGCTTAGCAATCAATATTCAATATGTCAATATACAGACATGTGCATGACTATTTAAAATCAATATTCAATATGTCAATGTACAGACATGTGCACGACTGTTTAGCACAGACTTCTGATAAGACCAACCTTTTGGTCCCTTGAAATTTCTCTTAACTTAATCGAATATGTTGTTGCAGATATACACTGCAGCTTTCTGTGACCTAGAAAACAGTCTGCTAAAATCAAAACCATTGGCAGACTCAAATTGAAAGTCTATTAGCCATGTAATAAACATGTACATCAAGCATCCCAAGCCAAAATATGACTGAATCATCAAAAGATTTCAATATAACACTGGAATTTTGATGAGAAAGACACCTATCAATATTAATAGTCTAATTTAAGTGATTTTTTTAATTGTATTGCAAGAAATTTGTTTTTCATGCGTGTTTGATATACAGTATCAGTAAATCAGATAGAAAGCAAAGACAGTTTAAGCAGTCTTAGTCTTAAAACAGAAATTCCGAACATCCACCATCAGCATGAAAGGAAATGGAAGAGGATGTGTACAGATACAACAACCTAAGGGTGAATAGAACAAGACTGAGGCTAATAATAATAATAATAATAATAATAATAATAATAATAATAATACTAAATACCATAGCAGACACTGCCAAAAATGGTTATCTACTTGACTTTTCTTTGAATTTTACTTTAGTATTAGGTCAACATTATTAATTGGGGAAAAGTAAGTTCAACCAAGGACATAATAGTGAAATTATAAAGAGGTGAACCTGGAATATGTAGGGGACACAGGTGTTTTGGTAAAATACAGTCAATGATATTATTTATTTCTTTCTTAGCAAACACCCTTATCCAGGGCGACTTACAATTATTACAAGAGATCACATTATTTTTACATACAATTACCCATTTATACAGTTGGGTTTTTTACTGGAGCAATCTAGGTAAAGTACCTTGCTCAAGAGTACAGCAGCAGTGTCCCCACCTGGGATTGAACCCACAACCCTCCAGTCAAGAGTCCAGCGCCCTAACCACTACTCCACACTGCTGCCGTATGCTGCCCTGCTGCCCACATCTCGGGCTGCTGTAATATCCACAAGGAAACATGTTTTGAAGCAGCCATTTGTGTGTAAATAAAATACTGGATTAAAATCAATGAGGTGAAATGCAGGAAGGTTTTAGTAGTGAGGCAGCCACTGCAGCAAAAAGGTTTTGATGTTTTTGGAGAAACTAAGAACCATTACAGGGAGTTCACAACCACATGGTGAGTAGGAACTGTATAAAAATGGCAGGTTGCCTTCACCAACTCAATGAAATACAAGAAATCTCTACGAAATATAATGAAAAACTCTACAAAATACAATGAAAAACTACAAAATACAATGAAAAACTCACCAGGTATTGGGGTTTAAATAAATGTCCTTTATTGAAGCATAGGAAGTTTTATTTGAATGGTAACTGTAAGGTTTGTTTTCTTCTTTAAAATAATAAACCAGTCGTCTTCTGGTAACTTCAATCAAAAGAGTTTTATTCAGGGACAAAGCAAATCCGAACACAGTACAGGACTCAATCACAACAGTACTGTAAGCAAACTTACAGGTCTCAGCAGATGGAAACTTGAGCAACAAAGCAGCAGGTAAACCTACAGGTCTCGACAGGTGGTATTCGAGCCTCGAATCAATACTTACAGACAGAAATATACTGGGCAGGTTACTGCCCACTGGGAGTGGAACTCCACCTAGAGGGAGTGGAAATCTCCTACCTTCACCAGCAGGCGCCCCGTGATGCATCTCCAATAGTAGAAGTTTGTGGTTTTAGAACCAGTTTTAGCTGGGTTGATTGTAGTTTGCATATGATTATAATCAGCTTTTTAAGTAGAAACAACTCATGCATAAACCAGGGTCATCCGCCCGAGGTCACAACTGCTCTCTGAGTCAAGAAAAGCCAGTTTCTTATCATGATTCTGAGACTTGGAGGCATTTCAGGCTACTTGCAAAGCTACAGTGCCATAAGTTCAGAGCAACTAGGCTGTACATTTGAAAAGCCTTACGTTAAACACAGGAAAATCACAGAATGTTCAGAGACAGTTTCAATAATTTTTCACTTTAGCATTTAAAGGGGCACATAAAATTATTAAAAATTATATAACACCATAATACTGTAACTACAATAATAATAACCTCACCTCTCACAGTCATTTTAAAATCTGGACTGGTTATCTTTGTTCAACTACTATTGAGTACACTGGTTACCACAGCAATGTCCATTTTGCAAAATTACAAACTATATCAGGACAGTAAAAAAAATACAATGGTTAAGACTCCAAATAAATTACTTCTCCACTTCTCTGTGGCAGCTGGCCTCTGTAAGCTCTTCACCACAATGCATTAATCTTGATGTCTTCTGAGCTCTTTGTTCAAACTGGAAGAAGTGGAGAAAAATTGTTTTTTTTTCCATAATTTGTAATTAAGAGGTTATCAAAGGCAGATAATTATAAATTAAAAGTGATTTTATGTTTTCATTACCACAAACCCACAAAGCAGCAAAACAATGCTTCAAATCCATTTTCAAACACATTTAAGGCAGATTAGAAAAATACAGCTGTCACATTGTCGCATGTTTTTTGGATTCAGTGAGTTGAATATGAGAATATACACATTTAGAACTCAGGATGCAGGCCTTAATGTTGAGCATCTATTTATTGGGTTTGGATATTGCGTTTTAGTTTTTCCCAGATGAACATCTTGTCAAGGTTAAACACAGAAAAAAAAAGTGTTTGAGGAATAAGATGGTTTCCTGACAAAGGTCTTAATAGAGCCAATATATGGGCACTAATATGGAAAGACAGGAACATTGAATGCAAACACATTTAAAAATGTGGGGGGGGGGGGGGGGTATTTGGGGTGTTTTCACAGTGACAAGAATGGGTAGGATAGAGCAAAGGGGATACAAGTCACTTACAAGCCTGGGGACAGTTCCACAAAGCACTTCTATATATTTAGCAAGCTTCGAAGTAGTTAGCATTCTTCTATCTGTTTCTCAGAATTCTAGGTATCAATACCTTTAGAAGGACTAGCTAAATATTTAGAATACTGCTAATAAATATCTTGATTTAGCAGTCTTCTAGCGTCTAACTTAAATGCTTTGTGAAACCTACAAAAAAAGTTAAAAATGAACAATTTAGTTCTGTGGATTGTTATACATCCATTTCTACTGTAAATTGAAAAAGGGGGTTTCAAGATAAACTCTGTAACCTCACTTGGTGTATTGTGTTAATTTATCTGAAAAAATGAATTACAGCAATCTTCCATTATACTGTTAGAAACTGATTTAGTATATTCCAGCTTCTTTTGGAATATGACAATGTAATGATGACTAATAATAACAATAATGCTACAAATCTCTGAAAGGCCAAAATTACAAAGCATGTTTTAAACATATCTCTAAAAAATAAGGATAGTGTAGCAATGCTAGGGGGAAAAAAGTAGAAATAACTGCTGCATGACACCTACAGAGAGTTTTAAATTAAAAAAGAACAGCAGACGTTAAACGTGTTCATGCATGATAAGCTGAATGTGATGGCATTATCACATAAGAGAATGCCCTAACATTTATCAAACATGTCATTGATAAAGGCAAAGTCGGACTAGCTGCACTGAAATCAGCTGCCAAATTGAATACCATTCAGCATGAGAAAACCTAATTTACACGTTATCTTATACTTTCATGTACAAGCTTGCATATCTCACGCATTTTAAAAATGTATAATAATATATATATATATTTTTAAAGATTACTAGTAAAATGTGTCATTGATATGGCACTGCAGGATATGATGATTACATGGTGATCACAGGTTAACAGTAAGTCAAGGATATTGGTGTTTTGAATCCTGTTCTGGCACAAGAGTAACCTGTTTACCTTTATGGATGTCAAAATCAAAATGTAAGCCGGAGAGTGGTTTCTCAGCTCTACAGTTACTGGGAGCTGGCACTGAGTTTGTTTTCTGCTTTTCATTTACAATATTACCTCTCAGTAGGATATTAAGTTCTCTGATTCACTTCTTGTTTTGATGGTGATATTTTTGTTTTGTAGTCTTTATTCTCACTTTTCAGCCCTTTCACCCAAAAGTCAGTACTCAAATTGAATTCAAAAGACAATGTTATTTTATATATAACATATTATAATAAGCTATTTTACCTTGTATACGGTTTTATCAGTGCCTTGCCCAAATGTTCCTATACAAACGTGTGGTTAGAGGCCTAAAACACCCTATCAGTCATGGTTTAGTTCCCAATAACAGTTCTCACCTCTGATTGTTTGTCTATTTACAGGACATGATATGTGTCGGTTAGTAACCACGAGTGAAACAGCAACATCATCTTATTACTCCCAGGCAGCAGTTATATTTTAACACCAAAAAGGATATATGAAAATATGTTTTCTCTGTTGACTAAAATGTACATGTCCTCTTCTAACTCAGATACCACTACCAACTGTATGTTTATTACCAGTCAAAGGCAAACAAGTGACTTGTATCACTGCACACTTGGTTATCAACAAGCAATAGCCACATTTCTGCTTGGGTTTTCTTCTAGATAGGTATTTCTTTTGCAGGCTTCACTGACTCTCGCTGTATGCTGTACACAGTTGCCATCATCCGTGTGCTTTCTTTTGGTCTTCAATTTGAGTATCAGTCTTTTTCTGATGAATACACTCTGACTGCTTGGTCCACGGCTGACATGTTGATGCTGTAGATACTGATCTGTGCTTGTGTATTGTGTTTTCTGTCAACTTTGGTTTGTAAGGTCTGTCAGCAAGCAGATATATTATTTATTTTTATATAACTGCTAAATTAGGTTTATTGTTTTATTATTTTATCTGTGGGCTTTCATAACTTATTTGTTATATGTCCTCTATATTCAGTAGTGGGAATAATTAATCATGCATGTGCATTGTTTATTCACATCTGGCTCAATAGACAGAAAAAAAAAATATTTATTACATCTGTTATATTGAATGAATTAA
>NW_026707864.1:17500-19338 GCF_902713425.1 Acipenser ruthenus
CTTTTTTTTTTTTTTTTTTTATCAAAAATACTCCTCGTTATCTCTCAAATCAGTTTTGACATTTTTTTTGTTTATTGTTTTTTCTACCTTTTGATTTAATACCACAATGGGATTTCCAGTGCAGATTGCTAAAACTAATCTACTGTATTTTTTTGCCGAGTTTTTTTGAGGCCTGCCTGTAGATCAGAGGTTATTTATTTCACCAAGGCACCCAAAACCTTTACAGAAAGCCTGGCATGCTAAATCAAAAATGACACTGATCCCAATGCTAAAGACTTTGAGGGATGGAAAAGTGTGGCTGTGAAATCAAAATGTGAAGATGATTGCATGATCAGCATTTCACTGAACATCTCGCTACACAGAAGAAAATAAAGTATTTTTTTGGCACAAACACATAAAAAAAAGTGATGACTGAAAATTTTACATTTTGTTTTCTTTAAGCTAACTTCGTGATACGAATGGGAATTATTTCAGACATTATGTCATATTTTTTCAAGGTTTTTATTGTAGAATAGAGCCAAGTGTTTCAAATTTAGAAGAGATCCCATTCTGATAACCAAAAGCATATGTCCTGCGTAAGTAACTTTCTCCTTATTCTCAAAATATATTATATTAATATTTACAATAATATTTAGGGATGCATACTCCCATAGTAGCATTTAATATCAGCATTCTTAATTTTGTTTTTCTTCAGTCCACTTCTTACTGTATATGTTAGATTGCAGTGGACCTCTGATAGCTGTCTGAATTGAGTAATACAGACACAAAGCCTGGCTCTTTGAACACAACAGAAAGTGTGTTACATCCTCAGCCTTAGGCTGAGACCAAAGCAAAACTTTAACAACCTGCTAATCGCACTTAACAAAACTGTATTTAATAGCGTTTTCTTTTTTTTCAGTAGAAGAAATAAGATACTTACCAAAAAAAGAAACCACTATTAAATACAGTTTTGTTAAGTGAGATTAGCAGATTATCAAAGTTTTCATTTGGTCTTCACAGCTGTAAGGATGTAAGTTACAAAAAGAACCTTGTGCTACTTTGAGTTCATTCATGTGCAGCCAAACAATGTGCAGAAGGAGGCTGTCAACCAAAGCAAAGTCACACATAGTAGCTTTACTGTAATTTAATGTCGTATTACACAGGCAGGTTAATTGATGAGATAATACATATTCTGTAAAACAATAATGACTTGCATGAGAACCACAGGAATCCTTAAATTAATGTTCTGGGAGAAGGAGACTCGCCAGACCACCTTGGAGTCTCGGCTTGCTGCCAGGCACCACCAGGTTCATTATTTGGCACTGCTTATAATTTGTAGGTATCCTTGGATTCCACTACAAAAATACAGTAAAGGAACCTCCTTGATATTTTCACATATACTGTAGCAACCTAGTTTATGTTCCTTGGTTTTCCAAATTGTTTTCCAAATTAAACTAAGGACTGGATACCAATCACAGGTTGAATTGTTCTTCTAATGTTTATGAGGCATGGATGATGGCCCCCACATTTTATTTAAAATTCAGCAATATAAAAAAATTAAGAAATAAAAGATGTGGATCTGAAGTATACCTGTGGGTTTTTTTTAAAGCAAACTTTGTAGCCAAGGTGGTGACACAGACTTAGGGGTAGATGTACTAAGATGAGACAGTCGCAGCGCAAACATACCGCAATTTGCATTTCCGTTACGACAATTCGCAAAGTGTTAATGAAGAGAGCCATAATATACTAATTGAAATCTTATTTGTGTCATCTTAGCGAGATCTCTAGCGAGAGTTGTGCGACATTTTTTCAAATAAAATACCGGCAGTTGAGTTGTGGTTTGCTGCAGCAGAGGGTGC
>NW_026707865.1:0-19308 GCF_902713425.1 Acipenser ruthenus
ATCCGAGCATCTTGTTGGCCTTTTTTTATAGCTTCCCCACATTGTCTAGATGAAGACATTTTAATAAAGAACAAAAATAAAAATCACTTTGTTCTTGAGTTTATTTTGGTATCTTTTGAAATTGGTATTCTTCTTGTGTGTGTTTGTGTATATGCATGTGTGTGAAGGATGTGGGTTGGTGGGAGGGTGTTCATTTTAATGGATTTATGTCTTTTTAAGACAGAATGCTTTTGACAGCTGTTTTGTTGTGTTCACAAAGCTTTAACACTTGAATAAGTCCTTGAGAATTTCATGCAATCTTTTAAAGGTTTTCTGACCTGTAAATTAGTCCTACAACCACACAATGTCAGTGGAGTACACCTAATATGTGTAATTAACAATAATTAAACATTACCAATTTTGACATGATGAATTAACACACAGAAAAGGCTAATGACTAATCAAGCTTTAAATCCAATTTCTTAAAGGCTTAAAAAAATTAGAGTGGTTATCTTCTTTCTTGGATTTGGGATTTCTATTATAATATTTTTATTTAAGTATTTCTTCAAGATATAGGCAGTGCCATTTACAGTGTGGCCCTGAATCTTGGATTACTAGCCTCCTTGAGGATCTTTAAAATACATATTCCTGCTCGAGCAATATTTTAAAAAAATATATCTCTGGTTGCAATTTGGTTTTTAACATCAGGGAAATGATTCATCTATATGCTAAGGGTTGCAACTTTAAGATCTCTTTTTTCAGTAATTTCAAATGTCTGTCTACTAAAGCCTTTCTATAATGTTCTAAAGATAAATGGCAGATTATGAAAAATATATTGTCGTCACAGTGCATGACTGCAAATGGGTACTGATGTACATTTTGTAATCTGGCACAGTCATGTTTTTTTTCTTTTTCTAAAACCAAAAGCCTTGATTGCCTCAATTTCTATAGCTATAATTACTCATTAGCCAATAGTTAATGTGTTAATAACTTATTTATTCTTTAGATCAGTTTATGGGGAATTTGTATTTGGTCATGTGGACATCTGGAGGTTATAGGACGGACTGACTTATCATTATATATATATATATATATATATATCACACACAGTGACACTCAAAAGTATTCACCCCCCTTGGACTTTTCCACATTTTATTGTGTTACAAATGGAATCAAAATGGATTTAATTAGGAGTTTTTGCTACTGATCAACACAAAAAGTGAAAAGTGAAAAATAAAATCTACAAATTGTTCTAAATTAATTACAAATATAAAACTGAAAATAATTGATTGCATAAGTATTCACTCCCTTTGCTATGACACACCTAAATAAGCTCTGGTGCAACCAATTGTCTTTAGAAGTCACATAATTAGTTGAATGGTGTCCACCTGTGTGCAATTAAGGTGTTTCACATGATTTCAGGTTAAATACACCTGTCTCTGGGAGGTCCCACAGTTGGTTAGTACATTTCCTAACAAAAACTACATCATGAAGATGAAGGAACATTCAAAGCAAATCCGGAATAAGGTTCTTCAAACGCACCAATCGGGTAGGATATAAGAACATTTCCAAGGCATTGAATATCCCCCGGAGCACAGTAAAGTCCATTATTAAGAAATGGAGAGAATATGGCACAACTGTGAATCCGTCTAGAAAAGGCTGTCCTCAAAAACTGAGTATCCGGGCGAGAAGGGCACTAGCCAGGGAGGCCACCAAGAGGCCTATGGCAACTCTAAAGGAGTTACAGTCTTCCACGGCTGAGCTGGGAGACACTGTGCATACGGCAACAATAGCCCGGGTGCTTTACAAAACTGGCCTTTATGGGAGAGTGGCAAAAAGAAAGCCATTGTTGAAAAAAACTTGCATCAAATCTCGGCTAGAGTTTGCCAGAAGGCATGTGGGAGACTCTGAGACCAAGTGGAAGAAGATTCTATGGTGTGATGAGACCAAAATAGAGCTTTTTGGCCACAACGCTAAGCGCTATGTTTGGCGCAAGCCTAACACCGCACATCATCCTGAGAACACCATCCCTACCGTGAAGCATGGTGGTGGCAGCATCATGCTATGGGGATGCTTCTCTGCGTCAGGGCCTGGAAAGCTCGTGAAGATGCAAAAATTGCAGTGTCCAGATGTGCAAAGCTGGTAGAGACTTATACAAATAGACTCGTGGCTGTAATTGCTGCCAAAGGTGCCTCTACCAAATATTGACTCAAGGGGGTGAATACTTATGCAATCAATTATTTTCTGTTTTGTATTTGTAATTAATTTAGAACAATTTGTAGATTTTATTTTTCACTTTGACATTATGGACTTTTTTGTGTTGTTCAGTGGCAAAAACTCATAATTAAATCCATTATGCAGCTGATGCATAGTTCACTCACCCTAGTCTCTGTAAGTCCAGAAGTTACATAAATATTAAGTATTATTTAATCCATCAATACTTCAACATTCGTAAAAGATCTTCACTCCAAATCTCACTTTATAGGCTTTACAGTACACCAAACTGCTATATCATTCTCTTGCTGTTTTGTGAGGTTTTTGAAATTGAGAGGAGCCCTAAGCTAAACTGCTATATAACATCCTGCAACATGCTTGTGGTTCAGTGTTGAGCTCTGAAGATGAGGTCACTGCTGCTTGTCTGCCTGCTTGTGGTCACACTGACTGTGGCTATTCCTGCCCCTATGTAGAGGGGTCTGAAACAGACAAAACAATGAAGGTTGGTAGAAATAGATAAAATTGTATTCTTAAAACTATGTATTTATTTGCATTACTTATTATTTAAACTGAACAAAATTAACTCTAATGAAACTCGTATTTCTAACTTGAGACATAGTATCCATTGAAAGTTAATTTCTGCAGATATATGGTAGTTCCATTCAAGGTGAAACAACTTCTAACGTAAGAAAGAAAAACATTGTACTCACTTGCAGGCAATATTCCCATATTCTAGATATTTATCTTCTAGGGTAAAACCACAAGAAACTAATCCAGGTAGACCAGAATTTTAACTGAAGTCCTTATCAACCTTGCCTATATGTTGCTGCAGGTCTTCAAAGGATGTTGGGTAATGATTACTGTGAAAAACGTTTTCTCATTTCACAGGAAGAAAGGGATAGGGACAGTGTAGGGACATGTGTTAATGCCATTCATGCAATCAGTGGCGACGATTTCTGCCAGGCAGTGGCTTAGCCACTGTGTTAGGATCGTTCACACTGAAACATGTGTAAGAAATTCCAATATTGTTATATTTTTCGCTTCCCATTATAGCGGGGCGGACGTGGCATGGGCGGCGCTGATTTTTCTTTTCGCTCACGGAAAGAACTTTTTATTTACCGCGTTGCTATCAACCAATGAGAATACATAAGCAAGCTGTACTTGCTCAACCCCAAACACAGATGCATGAAACATATAGGCTATGATTACTGTATATGCTATGTAGCCTAGCTACTACACATATAGATGTGGTAGAGGACATCTACTTTGTAATGAGTAGCCTATGTATTTACATAGAATGCACTCGCCTCATGACATATCTTATTGCCAGCTGACCTCTCCAGCAGCCAGCCTACTAATAAGATTATCATTTTTCACGGATTGTGCAGCCAGCTTCATCAAGGGACGGTAACCAAGTCCATCCAGGTCTTGGAGATGGAGTGGTGGTAAATGTACAACCTGTTATTAATTGAATAACTAAAGAAATAAATCAGAATGAAAACAGTTCTGGACGCTGCTGAGAGAAAACCGGCAAAACTGTTTCAATTCCTGAGTTCGGTTACCTACTTGTTTTCATTCTGATTATTTGTTTAGGCTACAACGTGTCCGTCAGCGAATGTCAGTGCAGTGTGATACCAAAAAAAAATGAGTGGTTGGATTTGCTGTCAATCAACCCAAGTTTTTTTGTTGGATCAGCTGTTTGTACATTTTTTTTGTGTTTAAAGGCGCTGTAGTTATACACAGGGCCGTGTTAAGCCAATGGGCTACATGGGCTGAAGCCCGGGGCCCCGCCTCCTAGGGGGGCCCCCGTCGTCCCTGTAAAGCAGTGGTCCTCAAAGTGGTGCTCGCTGGCAAATTCTGTGCTGCTCGCTTATGCTGTGCTTGTACGTACTCGACATATTTTTTTCTTTCCTGAAGTACCTCTGCGATACGATCATCCAACTGAATATCTGCATTTTCTCTGCGGTAGCCCAACCATAAATTAGCTGGGTGGGACATTAACTCTGTCTGTTTCAGTTGCAGGTACTGACAGTAAGTTTAACCAATAGGAGAATCAAATATCTGCCAAGTTTACGCAGTTGTCCAATCATAATTAAGCAGAGGCCGTTCACGGTATTCTGCATGAAA
This sequence comes from Acipenser ruthenus, assembly GCF_902713425.1. Classification (NCBI taxonomy): domain Eukaryota; kingdom Metazoa; phylum Chordata; class Actinopteri; order Acipenseriformes; family Acipenseridae; genus Acipenser; species Acipenser ruthenus. The sequence continues at coordinate 4,321 of NW_026707865.1, forward strand.
ATTGAAGGCGAGTGAGTAGCCAATGGGAAAGTGAAAGATCCGACAGCTGTCCAATCATTCGTGAGCAGAGGCGGGCTGTTAATATGCCGGGTAAACACTGAATTTCGCCGACTGTTATTGAGAAAAATAATACATTTCAGTATTTAGAATTGAATTTTCTCTATATATATATTTTTAATTTCACCAGACAAGGGAAACACCGTAGTAGATTTAGTTACAAATCAACTTTCTCTGAATAATTGTACTGGGAGATGAGCGATCTTTAAAAAAGAGTAGTGTTGACAGATTTGACAAATTGACACAAAGCGAGACGCTATCCTCTTATTTTAGTTTATTCATGGTTATCTATGTAAACATGTTATTTAAAAATATTTGCATTGCGTATTTTATATGAATTATTTGAAAAATAAGCGCAGCACACACAATTACTGCCTGAGACTTGGCCTTATCAGCGTAAACAAAGAATAACTCCCACTAAAACTCTCTATATAACGTTATACTATAAGAACCTATGCAATAGTCAGCGTGCCCGCAAACAGCCAAGTAAGATCAATTTATGCCCGTGCCCAAATTACTTTGAGGACCACTGCTGTAAAGTCAAACTGATCACGGTTGGCAAATAAAAAAGCACGTACTAAACTAAACAATTTGCCTGTTTTTTAAAACATTTTGTGTCCTTTTGGCATGCCGTAGTTATTTGACGAAATAAAAAAAAAATCTTATGCTAACTCAAATAAGAAAAGCTGAGTAGCGGTGCGAAAAAAAGAAAAAATCACTAAACTCAAACTAGCTAAATCCGAGGAGGTTATAAATAGTACCCCAAAACTCACTAAACTCTTTAAAAGTAAGTGTCAGAAGAATGAAAAGTTAGGAAGCAAGCAGAGAGCAGCGAGTCGGTTAGCGCTGAGTGCACAGCCACTACAGCAGAGGAGAAAAACGAGAGCCAGCCATTGAACTGCCAATTTAAGGCGAGAGAAACTGACAAAACAGATAATGCTATTGCTAGCTCTGATACGGCATGTTGGGGTCCGATAACTGAGGAGGTGAGGTCGCACTAGGTGAGCAAGTGTCCCCTTATTTGCCAGTAAGACAGTACTTTTTCCGCCTCAGAGAGAATTTAATGAATTACTGAATTTAATGACTCAATCATTTAACTCTCATGTTCACTGAACATGACCTGCTTCGCCAACTGGACTTCACGGACATTAGTAAGGAATTATTTTTTAAGTTTTAAGGCAAGAAAGCATAAGATCTAGCAATGGTAAGTCAAATGTGTCTTTATACTTTGCAATGTTAAGGAGGCTTGAGAGTAGCGCCGACTACACTATGTTTTTGTCTAATGTCATATGCTGTGCTGCCTGAAACATGGTCCCACCGACTACAACTAGCGTTGATTTAATTCGAAACGATGCAGTCGGTAATGAGAGCTAGTGGTAGTACCGACTACCATACTATTTTGCATGCCATAGCTACTGTGATGTGAGTGGTAACGCTGTCCACTGTCTATTCGAATGACATTATTGTGTTGGTATTGTATGAGTTTGTGCTTGGGGGGGGGGGGGTTCTCCAAGGGGGCCCCTGAAATGTCAGTAGCACTGGGCCCCCAAATACCTTAATACGGGCCTGGTTATACAATGTAGTTAATGCAACTGTGTGCACAAGTCCCTCCTCTCCCGAACCTCCAGAAGATTAGGTACCATCGGCAGTCCTGCGTCAGTCAAAGAGTAATTACATTAGTCAGGATTTGTGAAATTAAATAAAATGGGTTGCTTTGCTTTGAACACCAAATGTGAAATAAACAACCATAAGTACGAATGAAATTATATATAGTTACTTATTATCAAAATGTGAAATTGAAATCTGATGCGCATGTTAAAAGTTCAAGTCCTTTGCTTCGTATTTCCTTTTTTGTTTTTAAACGGAAGTGTTCTGAACTGAATCTCTCTTTTTAACTATTTTGCACAACAGTGTATTTGGTTATTGGATCTTCTTTTTTTTAAAAAAAAGTTCTTTATTTTTCGACAATAAAACGTCAATGCACTAATAAGAAATCAGGTTGCCAATTTCACCACTGTGACTATTCACCTTAAAAAAGTTACCATTGCCACCCTCTCCCGAAAAAAAATCCTGTCTACGCCACTGTTGCCAGGGTTTATTATTTAAAAATGCGCAGTTTATTTCAAACTTTCAAAACATAATAACATAACAAAGAGTGTCTAAGACCCTTCACCGTTATATTTGTTCTCGTGTGAGACTTTCACTTTTTCAGTCAGCGAAAATATGTGCTAAAACGGAGTGAATTTGAGCCCTGTTAAAATGGCAAAAAGACAGCTACGTTTGGAGTTTTTCTACAACAAAAAAGCTAAACCTCCAACGCCAGAGACATCAACAGAAACCGAACCTGACTCTTCTGTAGTTCAGAATGTTACGAACAACACATAGATGTATTTGCATGCCCCGGTAGCTAAATGCTTAGTTACGGCTCTGGGCAAAACCAAAGCCCATGGCCAGTATACAATATTTTTCTGTATGCATTATTTTCTGTTGAGCACTACTGACACCGTTGAAACGGTGAGTCTTAGGTCGCCTGCGGATACATTAATCCAATCAATGCGTCTGAACCTAGTGTGTAATCCCAAGGTAACTGCTCACAGTTAACACGTTTTAATACGTTAATTCACGTTTTTATTAATACAGTGTCCCCTTCAGAGATGTTAAAGGAGAGATTCAGAAATAACATTCAAAACTATGTGCGAGTAAATACAATCCTAACTCTTAACATCAAAAAAAAAAAAGAAAAAAAAATAACAATACTATATATATATATATATATATATATATATATATATATATATATATATATATACATATATATATATATATATATATATATATATATATATATATATATATATATATATATATATATATATATACATATAATTGCATGCCCCGGTATCTACGATATGGAGTCTTGCATGCCCCGGTAGCTACAATATGGAGTCTTTCCATCCACCTCCGGTTGCTTCATTCCGGAGGTGCATGCAATTATATATATATATATATATATATATATATATATATATATATATATATATATATATATATATTTGGATGCCCCGGTAGCTAAATGCTTAGTTACGGCACTGGGCAAAACCAAAGCCCATGGCCAGTATACAATATTTTTCTGTATGCATTATTTTCTGTTGAGCACTACTGACACCGTTGAAACGGTGAGTCTTAGGTCGCCTGCGGATACCATTAGTCCAATCAATGCGTCTGAACCTGGTGTGTAATCCCAAGGTAACTGCTCACTGTTAACACGTTTTAATACGTTAATTCACGTTTAAGTAATACAGTGTCCCCTTCAGACATGTTAATGGAGAGATTCGGAAATAACATTCAAAACTACACTCTAAAAAGTAAGGGTTCTTTGAGGGTTCCTCAGGGAACCTTAGGGTTCTATTGCAAGTTTTTTTTCACAGTAAGGGTTCGTTTGGGAACCTCTGGTTGCTGTGTCTAATATAATATTGCAAAGGGTTCATCTTAGAACTCTTTATATCAATACATTGTAAATTGTGCTCTACAATATTGATGTGCAAATCGCAATTTTTAATACACAATACATGATGAGAGAAAAAGTCTGTCATAAAAAGGTAAACACCATAAATGGTTATAATTGTGTACACGGTATTGAGAGGAAATCAAAGGGCAGATAATATTTTGCCAAATATTTAAATAGAATTTATAATAGTATATGTATGTATAACATGTGTATTGTAGTTTAATGTTAGCCTTTAGGCGTAATTCGGGGGATGTCGTAGAGGGCGCTCTCCCGCTTTGCGCTCCTTTTTTCTTCTTATCCTATTTCCTTTTCTTTAGCCTATCTTACCTTCCCTCCGTGGCATCCTGCCCGGTAGCGTCCGCGATCTCTTCCGGGTGGAAGCTGATCCCAGTTCAGCCTCATTTAGTATTTCCAGCCAATCGCACAATGCAGCGCTCGCCTCGTCAATTATTAGGGCATGGCCAGCACTGCTCCACATATGTGTTATTGGCTGCCCCTCCTGTCTATCTCGCTCTCTTTTTCTACTTTAACCCAGCACTATTTCCGCTTCCTTGTCTGTGTTTGTTTTTTGTTCCTCCTCCTCCCCACCTCTGCTCCTTTCCATATCGCACTGTCCGCACAGGACTCCCTCAGGGGGGGAAGTGAGTCTCACTCCCCCGGCTGTCCGGGTCGGCCTCTCGTCTCAACCACTGCCGCCCGGCTGTTCCTCGCCGGCCTGAGGGGACCCCCGGCCACATCCTATTCTTCTGCTGCTTATGCGCTAAGCCTTCCAGGCCTCAACCTTGCTGTCCCATCTCCTCTCTTCTATTTCAGGTCCAGGACCATTTCAGCCCCCTCATGCAGTAGGCCGTGCCTCCACCTGCCGAGCGGGCCCCGACCGAGGGGGGGGGGGGGGGTTCTCTGTTTTCGTCTCTCCTAAACGGACCCGAGACACTTTTTCCTAAGCTCTCCACGCCGCCCAGCTGCCAGCTTAGCTGCCTGAGGATGCTGCACTGAGTTGCGAAGGATCTGTCCTTTTGTCCTGTTCGTCCCCTTCCTGTCTCTTGCTCCACTAAACGCCCAGCAGCCAGAGGATGCTGCCTGACCCGTCGGGAGCGAGAGTCAGTTTGTTGTATGTTATATGTCTAAACTTTGCTCTCTCTCTCACTTTTACGTCACCCAGCAGTCGGAGGATGCTGTCTGACCCGGCGGAAAGTGTTTATATCTAATCCTTTGCTCTTCTCATGTCTCCCTCTCTACGTCGCCCAGCAGCCAGAGGATGCTGCCTGACCCGACGAGAAGGGAAAACTCCCCTGCACAACACAATACAACATAAATAAATAAATAAATAAATACATAAATACATTATAAATACTGTACCTCTAATCAATCTGATCACTTTAGAGGAGGGGCAGTTTCAGTTGCCAACAAACAGCATATATCTTAAAGTGCAAAGGAAAAAAGTGAGTGATCCACAAATGTTTTCGGGAGTACTGTAAGCTTCAGGAAAAACTAAACACAATTTCAAGCCGTCCTTTTAACTAACAGACAAATATTCTTTCATGAAAAAAAGGTTTTCTTTCAAAAACTATTTTACATAACTTTCTACTGTCAATTCAACTGCTGTAGAGAAACATATATATATAAATAAATATATATATATATATATATATATATATATATATATATATATATATATATATATATATATATATATATTAATTGGCTCACATAGCAGACTTTATTGACCATGTTGTTTGGTCAAGATGCATTATGCTGTATGATATTAAACAGCTGATCCTTTTGCTTGACTGGGCAAGGTGAGTATGGGCACATGTTCATACAATCCTTTGGCTCTAAGTCTGGGCAAGGTGGGGCTTGTTTTATCATGTCAAGCATGTGATCATTTTGCCTAGACATGGTCCATCTTACCAGTTTAATGTTACCTGGGGCTTAGCTAGGAATAGATTTTTACTGAGGCAAAAATCAAATTTTTGTCTAAAAAAAAAAACAAAACCCTGTGCATATCCTGTTCATGTTACGAAGGTGAAATTTATCATATTTTAAAGCCTGGAGACTATTAATGCAAACTGCAAAGCGATACAACAAATTCCTAAAATTACCCTATTCACACTGTTAGAAATATGTGATATTAAAAGGACAAGAAGAATAGAAGTTATAGATATGAACACGTAGATGGGTTTATACCTTCATTGAGAGACATGCGTTTGGTTCACTGCTATTGAAGTTAATGCTGACACTGATGACACTGATGCTACAACTGGAGCTGGTAAGACTGGTGCTGCTACTTCTGGAACTGATGCTGACACTGCTGGGACTGGCAGGACTGGTGCTGCTACTGCTGGAACTGGTAAGACTGGTGCTCCTACTGCTGGAACTGGTAAGACTGGTGCTGCTACTGCTGGAACTGGTAAGACAGGTGCTGCTACTGCTGGAACTGGTAAGACTGGTGCTGCTGGGACTGGTAAGTGGTTCTGCTACTGCTGGGACTGGTAAGACTGGTGCTGCTACTGCTGAAACTGGTAAGACTGGTGCTGCTGGGACTGGTAAGACTGGTGCTGCTACTGCTGGGACTGGTAAGAGTGGTGCTTCTACTGCTGGAACTGGTAAGACTGGTGCTGCCACTGCTGGGACTGGTAAGACTGGTGCTGCCACTGCTGGGACTGGTGCTGCTACTGCTGGGACTGGTAAGACTGGTGCTGAAACTGGTAAGACCGGTGCTGACACTGCTGGGACTGGTAAGATTGCTGATACTAATGCTAAGACTGATCGGACTGCTGAGACTGTATGATGCCACAATTAAAAACTGATTTAGAAGACTTTACTTTAAATCAGGGTTTGCTAATCCTCCTATGGCCTGATCTATCGAAACGCTGTAACACTTCCTCCTGGGACATGTCCGCACATATTAGCAGGGCAAGGCCATTCAGTCTATTTTTACCCATACTGCTGCGAGACCAATCAAACATATCGAAACAATGCACTCAGTTAAACTCTTTGTCATCATGAACAGAGACCGTAAGAATCTGTTTGCTGCGGAAAACACGTACTGTCTATATGCTGTCAGAGAATATTTGTTTTTACACTTGGGGCGGGGCAAAAAACATGCAAGGATTTTTTTGTTTGTTTGTTTGAGAACCAAACTAATACACACTTATCATATATCATCATGAACAAAGACAATGTTGCTTTAAATGTACATAAATCTACTTTAAACTGCTTCTGGTGTACAGAGGTCAAGGTTGAACGTGGCGCACTGTCCGTGTCTCATTCATGCTGGAACGTAGCTGCAGTTTACTTCAGTATCCAGTGCGTGGTTACCACTGAACAAGCTGTTTAAAGATGCTGAAAATGATTAATAAATAAATAAATAAGTAAATAAATAAATCACCTGTATTAAAAACTTTGGATTTTTGTCTCTAACGAAAACATTCGGAATATATATATATATATATTTTTTGAACTGCTGTTGCCAAACAGTGAATTTATAAATAGAATTACCTCCAATTCTTCTAGCCCATGGCATCAAATACAATACATGAAAAGTATTAAAAACTAACAGCTATAAATTATTACATCAGGGGAGAGGGATGGTGTTGAAATTGAAGAATTAAGGGAATGGGAATATGCAAATAAAGATGATCACAATATAACGTAAGATGCTGCGTCAGCATTTTATTTTTAAAATACAGTGTAAGTGATTTATTTTTCTGTTTTTTATTTTTTTATTTTTTATTTTTTAAGGACCCTACAACTCCCACACCTGTCATTATCTGGGGAAACCCCTTCCATCTTGATACAAAAATTGGTCTGAGAATGAATGGACAACATTTACTTGCTGAGGAGGCTGTGTGGTCCAGTGGTTAAAGAAAAGGGTTCGTAACCAGGAAGTCCACGGTTCAAATCCCACCTCGGCAAACTGACTCATTGTGTGACCTTGAGCAAGCCACTTAACCTCCTTGTGCTCCGTCTTTCGGGTGAGACATAATTGTAAGTGACTCTGCAGCTGATGCATAGTTCACACTCCCTAGTCTCTGTAAGCCTTGGATAAAGGTGTCTGCTAAATAAACAAATAATAATAACCTGAGGCCCTCACCCAGAGATTTGGGCTTCTTTTTTCCTTGTATTTTGTGTACAATATCAAATACCCACAGAGAAAAAACAGCCTAATATTATATTGAGAAATGTATTTTGGGTACTCCAAAAAGATCAGAAAACTCCACCTAGTATAGTGGGAATAGTAAACTTTCTTTTGTCAGGCGCCAGGTCGGGAAAGCAATAAGGGTGTTGGTTCTGCTATAATAACCACAGGCTCAGGGATTACTATTTTTTTTTTTTTCTTTTGAGCAGACACCCTTACCCAGGGCAACTTACAGTTGTATACAGCTATGCTGATGATAACCACCTGTTATCTGTCCCTAAAGCAAGGACATTCTTCTGCCTGGGTGTTATTAGCTACTTGCCTTACAGACATCAAGCATTGGATGTCACAGAATCTCCTAATGTTGAATTGAGATAAAACAGAGGTTATGCTAGTGGGCTCACAGAACCAACTAAAAGGAAATGTAGGATTACATGAGCACGACCCTTGCAGTCTCTCATCAAAATTTAAAGTCGAAATTAAGAGTTTGAGGGTAATCTTTGAGTCTGATCTATCATTTTAGACTCATACTAGGGAAGTTACTAAAGTATATTTTTACCATTTGAGAAATATAGCCAAACTTAGACCAACTCCCCAATAATGTTGTTGAAGCTGACATCCTGGGATTCTTCAAGAAGCTGCTTGATGAGATTCTGGGATCAATAAGCTACTAACAACAAACAGAAATAAGAAATAAATAATAAAAGAAACAACCTTCTTATGTTCTAATTATTTCTGTATCTGATGCCGAGAGAATAATACATGTCTTTGTTTCATCTAGAATTGATTATTGTAATGTACTTTTTTAAATGGTGATTTTGCTGTTAACTTATAAGGCCCTGAATGGATTAGCGCCTCATTATTTACAGGAGTTACTGACACCGTATCTTCCAAACCACACTCTGAAATCACAGGATGTGGGGCTGCTGGTTATTCCTAGGGTCAACAAAACAACACGGGAGGCAGGGCTTTTTTCTGAAATGCTCAGCCTTCGTTTATCAGGAAATCTGGGTCCATTACAGTTTTCAAGTCAAGACTAAAAACACACTTTTATAAAATGGCTCGCTTATCTTAGTGGGTTTTAATGTAACTTTAAAATTGGTGCTTTTGTATTGTGTATACTGTTTAAATCTGTATTTAAATGGGCTGAGTGTAGCAGTTATATGTGTGACCTGCTATACAAACGGATTGTGATTTTTTTCCTGCTATGTACTATACAGTGCTTTGCGATACTTTTGTATAAAAAGCGCTATATAAATGCAATAAATAAATAAATAAAAATAAATAAATGTGTTAATATTTTTTATAATACTTGTTTTATAAAATACTTGTGACTAAAGTTAGGTTTTTGCTTGTTTTGTTTGTAATTAAATTAATTACATTATGGATAATATATTATGATTAGTTATAATTAATATATTTATATATCTACCTGTCAAGAAATGTTGTCAGCCTTTCACTTATTTGTGTATTTGTTATTCTAAGAGTAATGAAACATATACAGACTGTTTTATTTGTATGCATTTATGTGTTATAATTAAAAGTATAACTCCTATACTGTATTTATTTATTTTATTGCTCTACCCGTAATAAAGGGTTACTATAAAAAGTATTTCTTTGTTTTTATTGATATTGCAAACCAGTAATTCCTAGCATGTTATTTAACCAGACAAATTATGCAGACACGCATATTATATATATATATATATATATATATATATATATATATATATATATATATATATATATATATATATATATATATAATATTATGCATGTAAGTTTGTAAATAAACATAAAAGGTTCCAAGTAGAACCTTGAGGTTCTTAAAAGATCCTTATTTGTAAGGTTCCTCATGGAACCCTAGTAAAAAGGTTCTTCGAAGCACCTTAAAAGCTTCCTCCACAGTATCAACCCCAGATTTAGAGTGTATGCGCGAGTAAATACCATCCTAACTATTAAGGGAATGGGAATATGCCTCTCCATCATATATATATATATATATATATATATATATATATATATATATATATATATATATATATATATATATAAATTGCATGGATCTCCGGAATGAAGCAACCGGAGGTGGATGGAAAGACTCAATATTGCAGCTACAGCATACAAACATTCTAAAAGTTATAAACAAAATAGGTGTATTTTTTTCTTCCAATACCTCTCAGTTAATTATTATTATTTGTTTTGTTAATTCAATACAATCTAGGTAGCTATATATATAATTGTTCTTTTTTTTTTCTTTTTTTTTTTTTTTGGATGTTAGGAGTTAGGATGGTATTTACTCGCGCATAGTTTTGTATGTTATTTCCGAATTTCTCCTTTAACATGTCTGAAGGGGACACTGCATTACTTAAAACGTGAATTAACGTATTAAAACGTGTTAACTGTGAGCAGTTACTTTGGGATTACACACCAGGTTCAGACGCATTGATTGGACTAATGTATCTGCAGGCGACCTAAGACTCACCGTTTCAACGGTGTCAGTAGTGCTCAACAGAAAATAATGCATACAGAAAAATATTGTATACTGGCCATGGGCTTTGGTTTTGCCCAGAGCCGTAACTAAGCATTTAGCTACCGGGGCATGCAAATATATATTTATATATATATATATATATATATATATATATATATATATATATATATATATATATCTGTCTATTAAAACGCGTTAACTGTGAGCAGTTACCTTGGGATTACACACCAGGTTCAGACGCATTGATTGGACTAATGTATCCGCAGGCGACCTAAGACTGTCCTATATATAAATTGCATGGACAGATGCCTTGACCAGTCTGCACCCAGCTACCTCCAGACCCTCATCTCTCCCTACACCCCCACTCGACCTCTCCGCTCCGCCTGCACTTGAAGACTAGCTCTACCACCGCTACGCTCCCCTGCCTCCAAAGCCCGCTCCTTCTCCACCCTTGCTCCGCAGTGGTGGAATGACCTTCCTACAGATGTCAGGACTGCCCAGTCCCTGACCACATTCCGGCGCCTCCTTAAGACTCACCTCTTCAAAGAGCACCTGTAGAACTCCTCTGTTTGTATCCTGGGACACTATCACCCTTCATGTAAATGTGCTTTATTTTGCTCTTATCAGCCCCTATTTTACTGCATTTAATCCTGTACTTCAGAATACTGTAATCTGCCAAGTTTTTAACCTGTAGTACTTTGTATTTACTCACATCCTGATGTAACTATCACTATTACCTGCTGTATTATTGAATTGTGGTTTGTCAAACTTGTACTTTACTTGAACAAAAGTTATTGTATTGCTTGCTCTTATTGTATTACTTGTATTGTAACGCTTGAAATGTTTTTGCTTATGATTGTAAGTCGCCCTGGATAAGGGCGTCTGCTAAGAAATAAATAATAATAATAATAATGGACCTCCGGCACCGGCGTAGATTTAGCTAGGGATGGTAGGGACATGTCCCTACCAATGTCAAGGGACCGTTGAATTGTCCCTACCAATAATTTTGATAAATCTTAAACGTCTTTTGTCAAGTCATTTTATCTGCTCCACAAAGGGTTAACTCTCTCAAGCCCCCCGCCCCTCCCCCTCGTTAGTCCTCCCTCCTCCAAAAAAAACAAAACCAAAAAAAAACGCTAATTTGATTGACTTTGGCCCTTCCATACTGCATCACTGTAACACGGACTCAGTGCGTGGCTGACGTCAGGGACCAGCAGAGTGTGTTGTTTTCATTGAAGTGCGAAAGTGCACAAGGACTCGGGAGTGAAAGGTAAATCTCCGGGTTTAAAATAATAAAAAAAAATTCTAGTCATTCTTAAACGGTGTACATTGTGCCACAATTTTCACATTTATTTTAAAAAATAAGAATAAATATAATCAGTTTAATTCGATGTTTGTGTTTGTTGGTTAATGCGTTGTCATATTATTTCAATCCTCCTTCCTCCCTTTGTAACTAACTTACTCCTTGCTTGATATTTTTGTATCGTGTGTGTAAAAAGCGAACACGAACATATGTATTTGATTGAATGGACAGTGTGACTATCCAGGCGGCTAAATAAATGCACTATATTATATAGGCAGTAATAAAAAATATATAAAAAGTCAAATTAATGGTGGGGGGGGGGGGGGGACAGATATACAAATAAATGTCAGTGCGGCGTGAGTAAAAAAAGGTTGAGAACCGCTGATTTAGGCTGGACTCTGGAAAGACGCTCATCTGAAGTTGCCGCTTGCCGGTCAGGCTGATGAGTGTGAGCCACTGACTGAATGAAAGCCAGGTGCCGCGGCTGAAGGTATTGTCAGCTCGTCAGCAACATAGTTTGAGAGAATAAAGCTACCTACCTACCTACCTATTACGTTAGCGACCCATTGCTAGCTGCTAACCCAACGTCCTTGGTGGCTAGCTAACTTGTTTCACAGCTAAATCAATATGTGTGTGTGTGTGTGTGTGTGTGTGTGTGTGAGAGAGAGAGAGAGAGAGAGAGAGAGAGAGAGAGAGAGAGAGAGAGAGAGAGAGAGAGAGAGAGAGAGAGAGAGAGAGAGAGAGAGAGAGAGAGACTTTTGACTTTTAAGATCCTTTATTTAACATTCCAAATAAAATCCATTAAAACTCAATAAAGGTAAAACATAACAAAATTAAGAATTAGCAATATTAAAAAATCCTAAAATACATCATGTTCTCCTTAAAAATAGATTTTATCAAAATAAAAGGATCATAAAAAATCAATTAAAAAAACCACAGTGTTTTCTTTCTGTTAAAAACAGATTAAAGCCAAAATTAATAAAAACACTGTAAAAAAATAAAAAATAAAATTAAAACTAGAACAAAAACTGGAGCTCCCCCTCCTCACTCACAGCACACAAGGCGTCTCCCACACACCACCTCTCCTGGAAGTCCTCCGGGTTATTATTTAGTTTAAAAAATTCAAAATCCACTCTTATCCGGCTGACCACCAAAACCCTGAACTGCAACACAACATCAGTCAGCCCGGCGCCAGAGATACTGTTCTTTCTGGATTTTAAAATGGCCAATTTTGCCTGACCCATTATAAAATTAATTAAAACACACCTGTTTCTCTTTTTAAAACTGTAGGGAACCCCAAAGATAAAAAGCTCTTTTGTGAACTCCTCGCCTAGGCCCTGCAGGAGCTCCTGTAGGAGATGGAAGAGTGGTCCTAGCCTGACACACTCACTATACATGTGAAACACTGTTTCCTCTGCAGAGCAGAAACAGCACTCTGAGCTAATGCTAGCATCAACTCTATGGAGAAACCTGCCGGTGGACACAATACAGTGCAGGATCCTCCACTGCAGGTCCCCCGCTCTCTTGGTGAGGGGCAGTTTATACAGAACCCTCCATACTGGCCTGCACCCCTCCTTTACCTCCAGACATGCCCTCCACCTTGAATCCACCAACCCCCTCAACTGGTGGGAATGTGATGCCTTCACACAAATTTGGTAGATCTTCTTACTCTCTGCTGTATGAAGAGTTAGATCTTTAACTGTGTCTAGGTTTAATAACATTCCCTCGTTTCCTACACCCTCCTCTCCTTCACCTACTGCTGGACACACTAGCAGCCCTGGAAAGATGAAGTCTTGTCTCTGCCCTGTGCCGCTGGACATCTCCTCTCTCACAGCCTCCCTGAGCTCGGGGGAAAGACAACTTCTCAGTTCACTGACCATTTTCTCTGCCAGTCTCTCAGAGTGCCAGCCCAGCCGCCCAGCCAGCTGTGTAGCAGTCAGCCAGCAGGAGAGCTCAAAGTTGATAAGATGTCTCAGCCTGGTCACTCCTGCCCTCACAAAGCTGGCACAGAGCGTCATTGACTGAAAGAAACGTACAGGGAAGAGCGGATTGAAAAATAGGGGCTCCTCCAACAGGACCCTGCCTGTCAGGGACCCCTCATCTCTCGCCACCCTCACTGCCCTCCAGGCATCTAAAGCACTCAAGTAAAAAGAAGAGAGACCTACTTTAGCTAGTCTGGCACTCTCAATTAAAAACAGGTGTTTGTCTATCCCCAGCCCCCCTACTCTGCTGAGGAAAAAACAAGCTAGCCTCTTCCAATGAGCCTCCTCCCCAGCGTACAGGAGCCTCTGAACCGCCTGCAGTCTGAAGGCTGCCACCCTGCTGGCAATGCAGACCAACCCCTGCCCCCCTTCATCAGTGGGGAGATACAGGACCGCTGGCCTCAGCCAATGTCTCCCGCTCCAGAAAAACTCCAGCAGTATTCTTTGGATCTCCTGCACCATGCCCCGGGGAGGGTCCAGACACACCAGCCTGTGCCACAGCATGGAGGCCACCAGATTATTAATCACCAGGACCCTTCCCCTAAAGGACAGCTGGGCCAGCAGTCCCCTCCATCTCTGCAGCCGCCCCCTCACCCTGTCCACTAGGCCCTCCCAATTTTTCTGCATATATATCTCCACTCCAAAAAACACCCCCAGCACTTTTATACCTGTCCTGTCCCATCTCAGCGCCTCAGGCAGGACAGGGGGGGTGCAATCATGCCAACTGCCTGACAGGAAGGTGTCACACTTTGCCCAGTTAACTCTTGCTGTAGAGGCTCCTTGGAATGTGTGCAGGCTCTGCTGTAGTGCCTTGATGTCTCCGTCACTGCACACAAACACGTTCACATCGTCTGCATAAGCGGACACCTTCACTGCGACAGAGGAGGGTGAGGAGGGCACTGCCCAGCCAACCAGCCGGCCCCTCAGCAGGTGCAGCAGGGGCTCTATGGCCAGTGAATAAAGCATTCCAGACAGGGAGCAGCCCTGCCTAATACCCCTGCACACTGGGAAGGGCTGACTCAGCCCATTGTTAATCTTTAAAATGCTAAAAACATTCCAATATAAAAGCTGGATATAAGAAATAAAAACAGGGCCAAACCCGAAGGCTTCCAGGGTTTTAAAAAGGTATGTGTGGTCGACCCTGTCAAACGCTTTCTCCTGATCTAAAGAAACCAGCCCAACATTCAAATCACATGTCTTAGCCATTGATAAAAAGTCTCGAATTAAAAACAAATTATCAAAAATGGAACGTCCCGGTATGCAGTAAGTTTGGTCCGTGTGTATTACAGCTCCTATACACATTTTTAGTCTATTGGCCAGACATTTTGAAATAATTTTAAAATCAGAACATAAAAGCGAAACAGGTCTCCAGTTTTTGAGTAAACACAGGTCTCCTTTCTTGGGCAGTAGTGTGATTACTGCCCGCCTGCAGCTGAGGGGCAGTTCTTTATCTCGGAGGCTCTCTCCCAGCACCTGCAAAAAGTCCTCACCAATCACAGTCCA
>NW_026707866.1:0-87500 GCF_902713425.1 Acipenser ruthenus
GCTTGGGTGATGAACAGACTTTTGTCCATAGCTGCACACAGGACTATAGACAGACGGATAGACAGATGATTTGCGTTCCAAACGAGAAAGGAACAGCTGCCAGGAACGAAGTCCAGCTGTGATTCTGGTCTAAAGAAAATAAATCAGAAAAAGCCGCAGGATGATCGAGCTCCGTGTAGCGTGGCTGGCAGGCTGTCTGTGCCGCTGTGGCTCTGCCAGTGCTGGGGGGCAGGAGCGGGGGATGGCGGGGAGATATGGTCAAGATTTATAATGCGGGTTTCTGTTGAATCAATTATTATTATTATTATTATTATTGTTATTATTATTATTATTATTTATTTCTTAGCCTTATCCAGGCGACTTACAATCGCAAGCAAATACATTTCAAGTGTTACAATACAAGTAATACAATAAGAGCAATAAGGTGGATCCCCCTTTCTCTCTCTCTCTCTCTCTCTCTCTCTCTCTCTCTCTCTCTCTCTCTCTCTCACACACACACATATTCTCTCTCTCACTCATTCACACATTCTCTCTCTCACTCTCTCTCTCTCTCTGGAGCGGTTGCCCTTGACAATAGCTCTTAACTGCCGCAATCTGTCTTGCTGAGAAATTGTGCGTCTCTTCCCCCCTCCCCCCCCCCCCCCCCCCCCCCCTTCCCTCTCGCTTTGCTTGTCACGTTGAATAATGCGCGCGCATGGTGTCAGCGCCCTGTGGGGTCGCTCTCCCTCCCTCCAGCTCTGAAGCGGCAGTATTACTGTATTCTGAACACGCTGGCTGTGCCTCCGAGGGTTAAACCGCATGCGTTTTGCAGTCATAGTTACCAATTCAGTGGTCTTGAAACTAGCATTGCATGCAAATAACGCTGACGTGTCCCGCAGTCATTTGGAACTATAATACGAGTAACACTTTCCATTAAGAGTCTCTAATGTGTGTTTGCAAAGCAGTTAATTAGTAAATACACGTGTGCTCGCACATCATCATAATGTTATTATGCAGTTTCTATATTTACTATGTGCGTGTGGGTGTGTAGTGTTATCTTTCGCTAACACTGTCCATTGTGCGTCTCCTTTTTAATCTCGTCTCATTATTATTATTATTATTATTTATTTCTTAGCAGACGCCCTTATCCAGGGCGACTTACAATTGTTACAAAATATCACATTATTTTTACATACAATTACCCATTTATACAGTTGGGTTTTTACTGGAGCAATCTAGGTAAAGTACCTTGCTCAAGGGTACAGCAGCAGTGTCCCCCACCTGGGATTGAACCCACGACCCTCCGGTCAAGAGTCCAGAGCCCTAATCGCTACTCCACACTGTTAAATGAGAACAACGCTGCCCGTGTGTGCAGAGTAGAAATGGTTAAAACAAGGTTTTAATTTTTTTTTTTTTTTTTTTTTTTTACAGATCATTATAACATGTTCTGTAGTGAAGGTCACAGGATAACTGCCGTTAGCGTTTTTTGCTTTGAACAGGAATCGGAGCAGAAACTGAAAATCAGGCAGCCGGAGCGTTTTTTTTTTTGTTTGTTTTGTTTTTAAAAGCCGCGGGCTTTTCTGTTAAAAACGAGTGGAAAATCAACAGAAAAAAACTGGCTTGTGTCAGAGTCCACAGCTGCGACCAAAAGTTAAAAAGTTTTGCAGCCCCCTATAGAATAGAGTCCACTGAAAGCTCGTTCCCTAGTTAACATATTGAATTCCACCCCCTCTATATAGAATGAACTCCCTCAGCTTCATAGAGTCCAATGAAAGCTGCTGAATAATGTTCCCTTGTTAACATATTGAATTCCACACCCTCTATATAGAATGAACTCCCTCAGCTTCATAGAGTCCAATGAAAGCTGCTGAATAATGTTCCCTTGTTAACATATTGAATTACACCCCCTCTATATAGAATGAACTCCCTCAGCTTCATATAGTCCAATGAAAGCTGCTGAATAATGTTCCCTTGTTAACATATTGAATTCCACCCCCTCTATATAGAATGAACTCCCTCAGCTTCATAGAGTCCAATGAAAGCTGCTGAATAATGTTCCCTTGTTAACATATTGAATTCCACCCCCTCTATATAGAATGAACTCCCTCAGCTTCACAGAGTCCAGTGAAAGCTGCTGAATAATGTTTCCTTGTTAACATATTGAATTCCACAGCCTCTATATAGAATGAACTCCCTCAGCTTCATAGAGTCCAATGAAAGCTGCTGAATAATGTTCCCTTGTTAACATATTGAATTCCACCCCCTCTATATAGAATGAACTCGCTCAGCTTCATAGAGTCCAATGAAAGCTGCTGAATAATGTTCCCTTGTTAACATATTGAATTACACACCCTCTATATAGAATGAACTCCCTCAGCTTCATAGAGTCCAACTTCATAGAAAAATATGACATTTCAAAATCCAACATGAAATACTCCTGTAATACCATTCTGGCATCCGGTAGACTTCTATGCGACATCATTTAGATGTTATATAAAGTATCTAAAATACGTTCATAGTTTTTAAAAAAAAAAAAAAATTGTGTCTCAATCCTAAAATGTCTTGGTGATGCTAAACTCCTGGCCATCTCTGTAGATGTGTCGAATGGGAGAATGCATGAAACAGTGACGTGTGAAACGGCGGACACTGTCGCTTTAACAAACAGACAGCTAGATCCAGCATTTCCAATGTGTGGGTTTGCAGTGATTATCTTTTCATTCGCAACCTTGAGCTGCCCTTGCCTGTTCCTATTCATTTCTGTTCTCCTTTATTGTATTTTTTTTTTACCGGCTCCCAGAGTTTTCACTTTGCTGTATCTATTATATGTATTCGATCCATTCTGTGTTTCTCTCGCTCGCTCGCCGCTGTACTAATAATCGCTTCTTTTTCTCTCTCTCTCTCTGTCTTTGGCAGCTCCAGTCTAGTGGCAATGCGAACAGGAATGAAACTCCTGTGGATGGAAATAAAGGTAGACTCAATTATTTGCCCTTTTTCTCCTTCAACAGCAGGGGGCGATGTTGGGGCTCTCCGAGAGGAAAATAAAGTTTAGTCCACTATATAATTTTAGGACTGAGACGTCATTAAAAAAAACTGTATGAACAGAATGTAATTCTTTTTATTTAACATCATGTAGTCAAAGAAACTACAAGATATGACATCACACAAAAAAGTCTATACCGGAAGCCATCCTAGTAGTGCAGTAGTATTTCATGTTTAGATTTTGAAATGTCATGTTGTTTACATTTTTCGTTTCTGGAAAACTACAAAGCGCTGGTGTGTATTTCAACATGTTAACGTAACATTATTCAACAGGTTTCATTCGACTTCACTCATGTTAATGACGCTATCGACCTGATCAAGTTTAAGGATGACAGAACGTTCTGTTTTTAAACACGAAGTGTAACATTACCTGGTTCAGTTCACATGACAACACAGCATTCTAGAATGTTAGCTACAGTAACCCAGCAGCATGATGTAGTAGTATTATGGTCTGGCACTGTCTGCTGTGTGATTGGCAGTGTCTTTTATAAACGAACACTTTCCTTTAAAAAATACGTTTTAATTTATTGTTCCTATAAGCTTTCAATGTCAGGTTGTCTTTCCCACATTAGTCAAGTTAATTACTGCTCTGCTTCACAGAAGTATCATTAGGTCTCATTTAATTATACACTGTTAGTAAAAGTGTCAGAGTGAATCTTTTCTTTATCTTATTTCTCTCTCTCTCTCTCTCTCTCTCTCTCTCTCTCTCTCTCTCTCTCTCTCTCTCTCTCTCTCTCTCTCTCTCTCTCTCTCTCACTGTCTATAGCGAAAGGTTTTTCATCACCCTATAGAATGAACTAATTCTGCTTCGTAAAGTCGAATGAAACCTGCTGAATAATGTTACGTTAACACGTTGAATTGCACGCCGCTTGTATACTTGACGAAAAATGCGACATTTCGAATTCTAACATGAAATACTGCTGTACTACTATTGTGGCTTCCGGTTCTCCCTTTGTAGTTTGTTTGATTACATGATGTTAAATACATTTATTTATTTATTTATTTATTTATTTATTTATTTATTGTCAACAGAAAAGGCGGAAAACTCTTCCGGTAAGCCGACAGAGGAGGAAGAGGAGGTGGATATCGATCTGAAAGCGCCGGAGACAGAGAAAGCGGCCCTCGCCATCCAGAACCAGTTCCGACGATTCCAGAAAAAGAAGAAATGAGGAATGGAAGAGAAAAACACCCCAATTACAATGAAGCATGACCCCCTCTCTCCCTCTCTCCCTCCCCCCGGCAACTCTCATCCCCTCTCTGTCTGATTGAATCCCCCTGAAGAGAATCTGTGAACTCACTGTTATCAAGCGATATTATTATTATTATTATTATTATTATTATTATTATTATTATTATTATTATTATTATTAATCTGGCAGACGCCTTTATCCCAGGCGACTCATACATGTGTTATAGGACAGTACAGGGTTACAATACTTTGTATTTAAATACAGTGTAAGTGTACAGTCAGTGCAAATAATAATAATAATACTACTAGAATACACTATGAACATGATGCAACAAGTTAGGATTACAGCCAGCTATATCTATAACGACATAGTAAAACAATACACAGGGCACTTCTGGGAACTGAAAAAGTATTGCATAGATTTCAAGCAACACGGTACACTGTCGTACAAGGGACGAGAGATATCTTCATCTATTGCTCTTCGGTTAGGTTACGACTCCATGTACACCAGCACAGCTCGGGCTTTTCAATTCACACCCCGGTGGATTCTGGGAAGTGTAGTCCTGCTGTGAAAGGTACACCCGATTCGATTCAGATCAGTCGATTCAATGGGACATTATCATCCCATAGGAATGGGCCAGTAGGTACCTGCTAGCCTCCCACAACAGGTAGAGTCTGTCCAGATCAAGCACTTTAATGGTCGCCGGATGTAGTAGCCGCTAGAGGGCGCTAAAAAGCGGTGTTGAAATAATAGTACATATTTAATAGTAACAGTTAGGGTTAGGGGCTGAGATTAGGTTTAGGGGTAGACTATAGTTTTAAGGGTATGGGGGGTAGATTTGGGGGTTAGTAGGCTAGTAGGTACCTACTGGTCCATCCCGATGGGATGATTTTTGCTTGATAACGTCCCATTCAAATGACTGATCTCAAACAGATCGGCTGACCTGAGACAGGTCAAACGGACCACAATGCACTGGGTGGGAGATGTCTTCAAACTGGAAAGCCTACAAGGAGATTTGAAATTATCAGCCTGTTTTTTTAAAAAAAAAAATGATCCCGTTCTACATTTCGTTTAAGCCATGTGATGACAACGGTATAGCTGTAATAAATAACCTGTATCGTTTATATATATTTATTGTTGATATTTTTGCTAGTTTATACCTAATCGTGGTATATTAATTATATATACATATAGTTTCAATCTCTCGATTTCATGCTGATATATTGCTGACGCTATAAACTGTAGCGTTAATTACACTGTGGTAGATGCACACACTTGCGTGTGCAGTGACGTTGACGTTGTTAGAGATCCCTGTGTTCGATTATGATGTCACTCTAACACGTCAATGCACTTCGCTCTCCAGCTGTGATAAAAAAACGCACGAATGCAAATCATGCACTTCTCAGTGGATCCACGACGTCATTGACCTCACACTAATCCCCGCGTCATCTGTGTGCGCTTCATGGGTGTTCATTTGAAAGCGATCAAACACCCTGTTTTTATTAAAAAAAAAACTAGAATCAAACGAGTGAAGTTATATATTGCGAATTCTCTCAAACGGGTTAAATGTGGCTTTATATATATATATATATATATATATATATATATATATATATATATATATATATATATATATATATATATATATATTATGTGTTTATTTAGCAGACGCCTTTATCCAAGGCGACGCACAAAGACTAAGGTGTGTGAACTATGCATCAGCTGCAGAGTCACTTACAACTACGTCTCACCCGAAAGACGGAGCACAAGGAGGTGAAGTGACTTGCTCAGGGTCACAGAGTGAGTCAGTGGCTGAGGTGGGATTTGGACCTCCTGGTTACAAGCCCTTTTCTTTAACCACTGGACCACACAGCCTATAATTTCTGTAACAGTAACATGATTTTGTGCAGGGAACGCTTTGAAATTAGGACCCCCAATGCCTCACGTAATACCATACGGTTAAAGAAACGTTCTTGTTTTGCAGTCGCCCGTGTGTTTTAACACTGTGATTACTGCTGTGGTTCGACAACAAAGGCGGGCACGCCTTCTTTGACAAGGGAGAACGGAACGAGGTCGCGCTGAAGCTGTCAGGGGGTGGTTCAGATGTTACAAACAGCAATGTTTGTAATCTTCTGAAACGCCCAAGCTTTCAATTACTCGCATCTGTTTTCTTTATTCCATAAATGACGTGCAATGGCTGTGTTTTTGTTTATTTTTTATTTTAATTGTGTTTATTATTCCAAAGGACAGTAATGCTACAAACAGTAACCTCTGCATACGTGTTTAATGAACATTCCCAGGACCTGAGAAGTCAGGAGTTCAGTATATGATAGAATACGTCACTGTTTGTTTGACTGTGAAAATTCAACCCCCCCTCCTCCTCCTCCTCCTCCTCCTCCCCCCATTGAATCTGTACTTGTATTGAATTGTAATACTCGATAATGAAGCTACAATAAAAGCGACCAGTCCATATTCTGGAACCTGCTCTGAGAATTCATTTGAGGTCGGTGTTCTTTTTTTTCCCAGAACTTGTAAGTCTCGCGCCTCGTTAACTGGAGGAATTCGTTCCTGTTTCCTCTCACAGCCTGAAGGAGGCAAGAACCATATTTTTTTAGCCGTAAGCTTTGTTGTGTTTGTTTTTGTTTTATTTGTATCACGTTATGTTTTCAATCCCTTTTTCCTTTTCGTTTCGAGAGCCCGGCTCTTGAGCTGCGAATTTCTAAATTATTTTGTACTTTTTTTTTTCTTTTTTCCGCTTTTTAGTTGTTGTTGTTCTGAGTTTATAACTTTATTATTGTATGTTCTGATTTAAAAAACAAACAAACAAAAAAAAACATGATGTATTCAATTTTGCATGATCGCAAAACTTTCCTTATTCAAAAATGTTAGTGCGCATGCGTTCTTTTATTATTATTATTATTTATTTCTTAGCAGACGCCCTTATCCAGGGCGACTTACAATCGTAAGCAAATACATTTCAAGTGTTACAATACAAGTAATACAATAAGAGCAAGAAATACAATAACTTTTGTTCAAGTGTGACAAACCACAATTCAATAATACAGCAGATAATAGTGATAGTTACATCAGGATATGATTAAATAGTGATAGTTACATCAGGATATGATTAAATAAAAAGTACTACAGGTTAAACACTTGGCAGATTACAGTATTCTGAAGTACAGGATTAAATGCAGTAAAATAGGGGGCAGATAAGAGCAAAATAAAGCACATTTACATGAAGGGTGATAGTGTCCCAGGATACAAACAGAGGAGTTCTACAGGTGCTGTTTGAAGAGGTGAGCCTGAAGGAGGCGCCGGAAAGTGGTCAGGGACTGGGCAGTCCTGACATCTGTAGGAAGGATTCTGGTTGACATACTTTCCTGAGATTATAAAAGCATACATTGTGTGTGTGTGTGTGTGTGTGTGTGTGTGTGTGTGTGTGTGTGTGTGTGTGTGTGTGTGAGGCTCTTTGAGCTAATTTGTATATATATATCCAAGATCAGGAACAAATTAATTAGGGTTAAATATTCAGCCAATGAAAGCTGTGGTCCTCTATAAACTCCTATTGCTGTAAGTTGTATTATCAACGTTCTGTACGCACTTGGGCTCACAGAGCGACGTCATGTTCTGGCCAGAAGATTTCAGTTGAATTGGGGGATGAATTGCAGATGCAGCAACCTAAGCCTCTGCAGTTTGTTTTTACAGACTGCGCTGTCAACGTGCCTTGTGTAAAAATGAAACCGCACAGGGTATTAAACTGTGGAAGAATTCAGAACGCGCAGTGGAGCCCCTGCAGAGACCATTCCGGCCACAAGAGGGAGCCAGACTACCACATCTGGTCGTGTATAACTAAAGGTGCTGTAAAATGACGGTATAATAGTATGACTGTAATAGGGCACACCTGCAGTTCATTTCAAACAGCGAGACAAAAGGAACACGGAGCCACACACGGTCAAACGCAGGAGGCTTTTCAGAAGTTGTTTAAGACTCCTGATTAAAGCACAAAGCGGTCTAACATTTTCACAGACGAGCGCTTGTTGTTGACTGAGCGGAGATTGAAATTCTCATCTGGCGGTGTTGTGATACATTTGCACACCGCTGTATGTCGCTCCTTCCTCTTTCAGTTGGTTGGCAAACTAACAGCAGGTTGATAAAATAAAAAGGTCCAAAGTGTTTGATTACCCTTCCAAAGGTCATTTCAAGTGAAAGTATTTTTTTTAAATGGTTTTCACTGAAGCACGGACTGTACGAAGTGAAGCTGGAGAACGTTTCTATAACAATCTTCTGCATCTAGTGAGTTTAATTTAACGTCAAATGAAAAACGAACCTGTGCAGGTTCCATAGCTGTACAAGAACACTGAGGTAATCATTGACGATCCAAACTGAGTGGTTATCATGGTTGTTTTTAAACCAGCCTGTGTTTATGACACTTAGCAATGCAACGCCCACCTGCTAATTAGCTCTGCATTACAGAAGGTTGGTTTGTGTCCTCTGGTTGAGAATCACAACTATTTCCCACTATGGACTGGCAAGCCAATATGCAAACAGATGCTCAGTGAAGGTTAGAGACTGCCAAACTGCATTGCGTTTTACATCAGTGTCGTTTCTTAACGACTTCTCCTCCCACCACTATCGCTCTGACTGTATCACGATTTGCCTCCTGTTTGGTGATCTGGTCGCTTCGGAGAAACCTGTTTCAAATCCTTTCCAATCACGACCGTGTGACACGTGGAAATAATAAAACGTATGACTAGATCATTAATCTGTGATTTGTACTGTGGTACTGAGTTCATCAAATAACATAAACAATTCCACTCCACCCTCAATTTCCTCTTCAGTTTCGATTAATTACGTTCCCCTCGGCGCAGTGATTTCCTCACAACAGCTGCTCAGGAGACCTGAAGTTTCAGCGATCCCACGAGCGAGCCAGCTTCCTCTTTTACACCCAGAATATCGAGAGCGAATGTCAGCGAGCTACCGCCCCCTAGAGGACTAAAGCCGGCCCTGCAGGGAACGATACGTCATTGTTTATTGGTTCTCATTGAATAATTGAATTGTCTCTATATATGTGTATGATCAATTATACTGTAGTTTCTTTTTTTAATCATAGGCAGAAATGTGCGTGTTTCCTTGTAGTTGAAAGACCTGTTAATGTGGAATATGTTACCAGGTAAGACTGAGAAATGTGAGCTGAAGTTTAATTTCTTTATAAGTTTCATGAGGCTGTGTGGTCCAGTGGTTAAAGAAAAGGGCTTGTAACTAGGAGGTCCCCGGTTCAAATCCCACATCAGCTACTGACTCATTGTGTGACCCTGAGCAAGTCACTTCACCTCCTTGTGCTCCGTCTTTTGGGTGGGACGTAGTTGTAGGTGACTCTGCAGCTGATGCATAGTTCACACACCCTAGTCTCTGTAAGTCGCCGTGGATAAAGACGTCTGCTAAATAAACAAATAATAATAATAATAATAATAATAAACCACTTAAGTGAGTCGAACCTTGATCTGTAACTAGCTTCACCTTTGATAGCGCGTGATTTTAAAAAGCAGATGAAGGTGTTGTTATCTGTATTGTAAATCAGAAAAAAAACTGGAGCTCAGCCTGAACTCAAAATGAACAAAGTTCTTGTTAACAGTTAATAAACCCATACAATAAAAAATTAAAATTGAGTGTTGTCTGATTGATGATGACAGTTGTGTATTCAGGCAATATTTTGCTGAGACAAAACAGTCCGAATTTCTTTTTTGTCCTCTTTGTCATTTCATTGGAACCGTTTTAAACAAACAACTTATAGGGGAATGTATGACGTTTCTATCTACGGCCTTCTGTTTTAAAACACTCCTTGTAAAACACTCGTTATATTAAACCAGTTAATGATTAATTAATGTACCAGAGGGTGTTGTTTTTATTATCTACAGTCAGAGTGAAAGTATTTTTTACCTCTTCTGTTTTCGGGGCACATTCAGCTGCAGGTAAGATTAGTTTTATTATTTTCCAAGTTAAATGTTTTTTTTTTAATTGTTTTGTGTCAATGCAAAGTTTTGTTAGTAAGAAATGAGAAGGGACACCGTACAACGTCCATAGCTTTTACCTGTTATCATAACCGATTACACCACAAAACACTAGCTGGAAAGTCCATTCTTTGTTCAATACTTTTATTTTAATTTGACGTGTGAAATTTTGTGATTATCTTATATGTACGTTGATTACAGGTTTTCTATGAAAATATAATATTCATGTTCAGATTTTCTCAATGATCTATGAGATTAGGATCCAATATAGATTATCGTGTGCCTTAACCATTTATCGACCAGCTTGAATCTGTGAAATAAACTTAAGACGAGGGAACAGGGAGCCACTTTGTGTGGCTTGGGACTCGGTTTCAGGCCGCTGCACAGCACACCAGGCAGGGAGATTTGGGGTTTGATACAGCAAACCTCAAACTAGGTCTCCCGCTGGTCTCCTGAAATCATGTTTCAAGCGGCTGTTTCTGAAAAAGTTAGACAGAGTAAAGGTTTATTTGTACAGTGCTGAGTTTTATCTTTCAGGTTCAAACAACATGTGACCTTAAAATATATTTTACTTGACCTTAAAATGTATTTTACTGGAAGTGAATGATTGTTTTTTTTACTGTAGTTGTAATAGAACACGACTTTATCAAAGAATATAACTCTTCCTTTTTTTAATTGTTCAGAAACCAAAAAAAGTCACATGAACTAAAACAAGCAGACATTATTGTTTAAAGGTAGGGTTACCGTATGAATCTAAATATACGAAGACAGTTTGTGACAGTTCAGGCTTTTCAACCCACACACCCCTAATGCATTCTAGTATGTTTTACCTGTCTCAGGTACCTTTCACAGTAGGACTACACTTACCAGAATGCACTGCAATGTGAGTTGAAAAGCCTGAACTGTCCCACTCTGTCCTAGAGTACATGGGGTCATATGGGAATCGTAGTTAAAGGGTTTGATACCAGGAGGTTCAAATCCCTGCTCAGCCACTGACTCACTGTGTGTGTGTGACCCTGAGCAAGTCACTGAACCTCCTTGGGCTCCGTCCTTCAGGATGAGACGTCAAACAAACAAGCTCCAATTGGAAGTGACTCTGCAGCAGCCACTGACTCCCTGTGTGTGTGTGTGACCCTGAGCAAGTCACTGAACCTCCTTGTGCTCCGTCCTTCGGACGAGACATCAAACAAACGAGCTCCTATTGGAAGTGACTCTGCAGCAGCAGCAGCAGCAGTTGTTGATGATGCAGAGTTCACTCCCTAGTCTCTAAGTTCCTTTGGATAAAAGCGTCTGCTAAATGACTAATGAATAAATAATAATAAGGATAGTTTTGTTTAAATTTTTTTGGTAGTTGCAAGCTTAGGAACGAAACACGAATGCACACTAACGCTGTGTCTTTTTGACAGCTATGAAGACCTTCTGCACAGAATGCATGGTGATGATTCTCTTAACTTCCTCACGCATCGGGGAATCAGAAGCAGGTAAGAGTAGGATACAGCTGTAGCTAATGCTCTAATATAATAATATAATATAATAATGCAGTACAACCATAATAATAAGGGCAGCAGTGTGGAGCAGTGGTTAGGGCTCTGGACTCTTGACCGGAGGGTCGTGGGTTCAATCCCAGGTTGGGGGACACTGCTGCTGTACCCTTGAGCAAGGTACTTTACCTAGATTGCTCCAGTAAAAACCCAACTGTATAAATGGGGAATTGTATGTAAAAAATAATGTAATTGAATGTAAAAATAATGTGATATCTTGTAACAATTGTAAGTTGCCCTGGATAAGGGTGTCTGCTAAGAAATAAATAATTCTAATAATAATAATACCTCATAGGCAGCTGACCCTTCTTATGGCCTGGTTTGCGATATCGTAACCACAAAGGAACTTGGACCAAAAT
The DNA here is from genome assembly GCF_902713425.1 of Acipenser ruthenus. Classification (NCBI taxonomy): domain Eukaryota; kingdom Metazoa; phylum Chordata; class Actinopteri; order Acipenseriformes; family Acipenseridae; genus Acipenser; species Acipenser ruthenus. The sequence continues at coordinate 12,120 of NW_026707866.1, forward strand.
TTTTGCATCACCTTAAATTTTTAACGATTAAAAACTAATTTTTATTTTATTTTTATTATTTTTTTTAAAACTATATGAACATGATTTTGATATTTTATTTAACGTCGTGTAATCAAAGAAACTACAAAATGATATCGCAAAAAAAAGTCTATACTAGCAGTAGTACAGTAGTATTTCATGTTCGATTTCGAAATGTCACATTTTTACATTTAGCAGTATGTGGGAAAACTACAAAGCGCTGGTGTGTAATTCAGTATGTTAACGTCACATTATTCAGCAGGTTTCATTCGACTTTATGAAGTAAAATCAGTTCATTCTATAGGGTGATGATGCAAAACCATTGGCCACTGCTGTACATTGGTTTAACGCAAAACACAACACTCACATGGGCGCTTGACATGCAATATCTTATTGAAGCAAACTCAACAGAATTTCTATCTTTTCAGCATTTAACGTTATCGTCCCAAAAAGCCCAGTAATCAGCACAGTAGGTGAAGACAGCGTCCTCCCATGTCAAGTTTCGACCGAAATCAAAACTGAAGACTTGGAAGTGAGGTGGTACAGAGAGAGATTCAATGACCCAATTTATGAATACAAGGATGGCAAAGAGGTGACCGAAAAACAGAACAAAGAGTACCAGGGCCGCACCAGTCTTCTGGACCAGCAGCTGGGGGACGGCGTTTTGTCTATAGTGCTGAGGAAGGTCAGAGTTTCTGATGAAGGCAAATACACGTGCTATGCAGGGACTTCAAAGTGGTACGAGGAACCAAAAATGGAACTACAAGTTCAAGGTGAGTTAAAGATGATTTTTAGCACAGGGTTACCATATGACTCCATGACTCCATGCACACTGGCACTGGTCAGGCTTCTCAGCTCACACCCCAATGCATTCTGGTAAGTGTAGTCCTACTGTGAAAGGTACCTGAGAGTAGAGTCACTTACAATTACGTCTCACCTGAAAGACGGAGCACAGGGAGGTTAAGTGACTTGCTCAGGGTCACACAATGAGTCAGTGGCTGAGGTGGGATTTGAATCGGGGACCTCCTGGTTACATGCCCTTTTCTTTAACCACTGGACCACACAGCCATAATAATAATAATAATAATAATAATAATAATAATAATAATAATAATAATAATAATAATAATAATAATACATTGGGGGGGTACGAGTTGAAAATTCTGAACTGTCCAAAACTGTCCGAGTGTACATGGAGTAACATGGTAACCCTTTATAAAAGTACATATTGTTGGCTTCATTCGCTAAGACTGAAATGTTGATATATTTGCAGCCCTTGGCAGTGATCCTGTGATCCATATAGAAAAACATCTTAAACGCATCATCATGCTGAGCTGCATATCATTTGGCTGGTACCCTCAACCCGAGATGTATTGGACCGATGGAGCAGGTAGAAATGTAACAGCGCTGACTCAACCCAGCATTCAAAGAGACGGGAATGGTCTGTACAACATCAGCAGTCAACTCAGTGTCAAACAGAACGACAATGTTGTGGTCAGTTGTCTCGTCATCCAGAAACAACAGCGAAGAGAAATGAAGTCCAGACTGCAGATTAGTGGTGAGTAACGTGCTTTTCTGTAGCAGGAGTCCCAGATTATGGCTCCCGAGTCATGCCTGGTGCTTCAAATGATCATAGATGGCTCTCTTAGTCATGAACACAAGTGTACCCCTGCTGGGCTCATAGTCATCACACACAACTCTGGACAAACGTTTTGCATCATCCCCCTATATATAGAGAATGAACAAAGTTTGCTTCATAAAGTCGAATGAATGAAACCTGCGGAATAATGTTACGTTAACATATTGAATTCCACACCGGCGCTTTGTGGTTTTCTATACACTTAATGAAAAACTGACAACAATTGAAAAATATGACTTTTTGAAATCTAACATGAAATAGGCTACACTGTCCTACTATTATGGCTTCCGGTAGACTTTTTTTTTAATGCAGTATCATGTTTAGTTTATTTGATTACATGGTGTTAAATAATATATCTAAATTAGGTTCATATAATTTTATAAAATTAGGTCTCAATCCTAAAATTCTAGGTGGTGCAGAACGTTTAGCAACAGCTGTAGTAACTTTTTAAGTGAATCAGATTCACTATTTGAGATGTTTTTAAGAAGTGAAATAGTCAGTATCTGTAATGCCACGTCCTTTGATTTTCTCCACAGAGCAGTTTTTTGAAATCACTCATCCTGAACGGCTTTATATCTCCGCGTTTGTCATCTCTGCTTCAATAGTCCTCGTGTGCATCATGGCCGCCTGTCTGTATGTCTTCAAAAGGAAACGAGGTGAAAACAAGCAGGTGTTATTTGTTAGAACTCAGCTATCAAAAACTCAGGTCTTTAAAAAAAACTCCACTCTCTGAGTAAACTGCTCCATCCTTTTTGTCTTTTTTAAATGATAATTTTCTCAATGTATTTTTTTCATTATCATTTTTAATTCTGTTTTTGCAAACCTGTTTTTTGTTATCTTTCTAATGTTACAATTAATTTTAATTGTATTCAGTTTTTTTACTTAATTGTTCATTTGTGTGTGTGTGTGTGTGTGTGTATGTGTGTGTGTGTGTGAGAGAGAGAGAGAGAGAGAAGTGCATTGAGGCTGTGTGGTCCAGTGGTTAAAGAAAAGGGCTTGTAACCAGGAGGTCCCTGGTTCAAATCCACTGACTCATTGTGTAACCCTGAGCAAGTCACTTAACCTCCTTGTGCTCCGTCTTTCGGGTGAGATGTAATTGTAAGTAACTCTGCAGCTGATGCATCGTTCACACACCCTAGTCTCTGTAAGTCGCCTTGGATAAAGGTGTCTGCTAAATAAACAAATAATAATAATAATTGAGATACTTGTGATGAAAGGCATTATGGAAATGTGTTTTGTATTAGTCATTTAGCAGATGCTTCTATCCAAAGCGACTTACAGAGACTAAGGAGGGTGAACTCTGCATCATCAGCAACTGCTGCTGCAGAGACATTTACAATAGGAGCTCGTTTGTTTGGCTTGCTCAGAGTCACACACACACGCAGTGAGTCAGTGACTGACAGAGGATTTTAATCTCCTGGTATCAAGCCATTTTCTTTCACCACTTGACCTCCAAACCTACCTGTATTGTATTGTATTGTAAGTAAACCACGTTCATTTATATTTATTTGTGAGATGTCCGATCTCAATTTAAGGCAATGACACTGATGGCAGGTGCTTTTGCTTTGTTTTTAAGAGTGGGACAAAACCTGTGTGGAATTCGGTAAGTTTTAATTATATTTATTTCGTGTACTATGAAGACTCTCCGACATTACAGAGTTTGCCGTGTTGATGAATCTTGTATTACTGTCGAAATATATTTTATTCTTAACTTCTTGTGATAATAATAATATATTTCAACTTAATAATCGTAAATATTGCGAGCGGGTTGTTTATTTCGGGGGTTTTATTTAGATTGTGATGACGGTGATCATTGTATTGTGTATTTTGTTGATTGTAGGAAACTTACAAAAGGCTGAAAAGGACACAAGTATCAGTAAGCATTTTCCTTTCCCTCTGAACAACTGTTAGCATTTTCAGAACCATTAAAAATGATCACGGAATGCACGACGTCATATCAATGCTGTGTTTACTTTTCAGAATGTGAAAGACTTGAACAGGAATTAAGTAAGTGATTTTGACACTTATATTGTATTTTGACGACAATTGGATTATCCAGAAAGTCCTCAAATAAATATAAATATATAAATATGCACTAATCAAACAAAACAATGTATGTGTGTATATATGCGTGTGTGTGTCTGTGTGTGTGAGAGAGAGAGAGAGAGAGAGTGTGTGTTTGTGTGTGTGTGTGTGTGTGTGTGTCTGTGTGTGTGTGTGTGTGTGTACCCAAACCTGCTTTTCACTAAAAATATATTTTCCCCAACAGATGCTGTAAAAACTATCCCAAATTCAGGTATTATTATTATTATTATTATTATTATTATTATTAGTAGTAGTAGTAGTAGTAGTAGTAGTAGTAGTAGTAGTAGTAGTAGTAGTAGTAGTAGTAGTAGTAGTGGTGGTATATTTATTGCACTGCTGTACCTGTGTGAATTAAACAATCCTGCATGAGCTACATAATTGCTCAATGACTACAACCCTTGCTTACTAAATATGAATAGTAATCTGAGACATTAAATGATTAACCAGAAAGTCATTGTTTGATTTTTTTTTTACCTCATTTCTTTCTCTTTTATTCTAGTTTGGAAATGGATCCAGGAAGCAGCAGGTACACAGGTTTAAACAGTTTATTGTACAGTGTTGCAATATTGAATCATTACATTGTAATATAAAAACTGCTTACTGATCACTCGGTCTTTCCTTCTCTACAGTGAATGTGATTCTGGATGCAGACACAGCCAATAAACGTCTCATCCTGTCCGTCGACGGAACCAGTATGGCACTGGGAGAGGAGGACCGGGACCCCCCTGACACTGGAAGAAGGTTTGAACGTCCGCTCTGTGTCCTGTCCAGGGAGGGGTTCACCTCAAAACACTACTGGGAGGTAGAGGTGGGAAAGAAGACAGGCTGGATTGTAGGAGCTGCTACAGAGTCTGCCAAAAGGAACGGACAAGTGATTTTGTTTCCAGAACAGGGATTCTGGGTACTAAGACTTGAAAATGAAAAGTTTTATGCCAACGATGTTATTGAGTCCCCCACCATTCTCCCTCTGAGTCTGAAGCCCCAGATTCTGGGGGTGTATCTGGATTATGAGGAAAGGCAGCTCTCCTTTTACAATGTGGAGACCAGATCTCACATCTACACTTTCACTGACATGGAGTTAAACACCAAGGAGAAGGTCTATCCATTGGCTGGAACCACACCAAGTTGCAAAGAAGGGCTAGATATACACCATTTTACACATTTAAAAACAAAAAAGTCAACGTCCCCCATGAGTCAAGCAGATGATGCATCAGCAAGGGCAGCTCTAACAGGAGAGGAAGACACCAAGGATCGATACAGCAAAGAGGACCACCCTCTGCTACCTGACAAGAAAAGATTACCAGGGCAAGACAGCAAAAAGATGTTTGGGTTTTGGCCTGGGTTATGGTTAGAAAAAAAAGAGAAAAAGAAGAAAGAAGGGAATGAGAAAAGAGAGGAGGAAACAGAAAAGGCAAAAAAAGAGAATGAGGAGAAAGAAGTGAATGAAAAAAGAGAGGAGGAAATAGAAAAGGGGAAAGAAGAGAATAAGGAGAAAGAAAAGGGGAAAGAAGAGAATAAGGAGAAAGAAAATGTACCTGACGAGGAGAAAGACTTACCAGAGGAAGAAAGTGAAAAAAGGGGTGACATTGAAAAAGAAAAAAAGAAAGCAAAAAGGAAAAGAGGAGAGAAAAAGAAAGATAAGCACAAAAAAAATTAAACAAGCCCCTAACTAGAATGAAAATTAAATTTTTTAATGGTCCAAACGATGGCTGGTCGCCACAAAGGACGTGGGGACTAGAAGATGGAACACTCTTTATCGTGTGCTCAGAAGACCTCGTAACAATGAACAATATTTATATTTTGAAAACTCCTCAGAATTTTTAAGAACAATTACCATTGTGTTAACGAAGCTGGCCAGTCGCCATCAATACGGATGGTCTTATTTCTTTTAATTGAGTTTCCTTTTTCTAACTGTGGTATATTATTCTAATGCTATGTATAATATAGATTAGATTGATTAGAAGTTCATAGTAATCAGTCATCTTGAATGCAGAGTAGCGGTTAGGGCTCTTAACTGGAGGGTCGTGGGTGCAGTCCCAGGTGAGGGACACTGCTGCTGTACCCTTGAGCAAGGTACTTTATTTAGATTGCTCCAGTAAAAGTTCGACTGTATAAATGGGTAATTGTACGTAAAAATAATGTGTAAAAAAATAATGTAATTGTATGCAAAAATAATGTGATATATTGTAACAATTGTAAGTCGCCCTGGATAAGGGTGTCTGCTAAGAAATAAATAATAATAATTCTAGTGATCTACTGACTGGGGAGTGTCATGTTGGTGTATAATATGGAACTATATATAATGTTTCTGTGTATTAGATGCGAAATACAAGGATATGTTTTTGTTTTAAATGATCGCTGAATATAAGTAATTCCGTGTATCCGTATAGTAAATGGTCTTTTGTATCTTGCATTGTATTAGAATGTAAATAGTTCATCTGTGTGACGATAAACTGGATGCAGACCCACTTAATACATAATAAGACAGTGAGGTATTTCTTTCAGTAAACACTGAGTTTTATTACAGTCCAGAGATCGCTCTGTCGTGTGCCTGCGCTTGTAGATCTCCTGATCCGCCCCTCCTGCTTTGCATTGGACTTGCCTGACGTCAGCACCACGTCACTGGATCCTCAGCTGATGTATAACTGCACCACTAACATGTCATTGAAAATATAACTTGTAATCCTAACTTGCTGCATCCTAGTTCATATTGTGTTCTAGTAGTAGTATTATTTGCACTTACTGTAAACTACGTTTAAATATGACTCTTGCATTGTAACCCTGTGATGTCCTCTAACTCCTGTGTGAGTCGCCTTGGATAAAGGCATTTGTCAAACAATTATTATTTGTGTATTCAATGAACACAGTTTAACAGATCGCTTGAACATTCTTTATGTAGGTGAAGAAACAAATTCACATTACAGCATAGGTAGGTTAGCAAATATATTTTAATATATATAATATAATATTTATATTTATTTTAGCACAATGACAAAATGGTATCTTTTCATGTTTAGTTTTCATTTAAACTCATGGAGAAAAAAAGCCACACTTTTATTTGTTTTAAATATTCTTTTTTTTGTCGCAAAATAAATCTTTCTTTTTTTCTACAGGAAACTCTCTCTCACACACACACACACACACACACACACACACACACACACACACACACGCATACGCACATAAAACAGGAATAAATGTATATTTTGACACATTGTTAGATTTCAAAGCAGTGCTCTACAGCTTTCTCTTCCTGTGTCTGTCTGTTTGTCTGTCTGTGCAACAGTCTGGCCATTAAAGCAAAGGGTTGAATTTAATGCATCTGAAAAATACTGAACCAATCAGTAGCTCATCAAAGATAAGGGGCATGACGTCATTGGATTAACCCTTTAAGGTACAAGGGACATGTGTGGCCCACAAATAAAAACGATGCTAACTTTCTTTTTTTTTGCAAACAGGTGATGCAGGCAAAACAGGGTTTAAAATGTACGGACAGTTATCCAAACTGAAAAAAGAGTTTCAGCTGTTTGTGATTCTTTTTTTTTTCCAATACGGCTTAAGACTTCCTTCTTAGACACTACACTTTTTTTGTTGTTTTGTGACTCCCTTTAAAACCAGCGGTGTAACTCTAAACCCAAAGGAACAAGAATCATTTTACGAATTCACATGATATTTCTACATTGAACTCTAGCAACACATATAATCGGTAAGGCATTGATCTAAATTTGCAGCTTCACAATTATTGTGGCGAATTGCCGTTAGACTGGAGAGTGGCTGCATCACGGAGTCAGGTGGTCTCAAGTCAAGCTTCACGCTCCTAAGAGCAGATCTTTTTAGAGCAGACCCCTTGGGTAGTGATATTTATAGTCGAAAAGGTTTATAAACGAGGTGCGGTGTAATCTAAAATCTGAAGGTACCGGAACGTCTCTAAAATATCGATTTTCTTCAACAAGAATTATTCTAATACAATACAAATTCACGTTTTAATTTTATAGTGAACTTCTAGTAGCAAGTGTAATAATAGACGATGCATTTATCTCATTTCTACAAGGAGTTCTGCAAAGTGTCTTTCTGCTCCATCTTGTAAGAATGCTTTACTGTATTTACGTGTGTGTGTGTGTGTGTGTGTCTGTCGGTCTGTGTGTCGGTGTGTGTGTGTGTGTGTCTCTCCACAGTAGTGTAGATGCGCTCTCTGTCGTCTTCGTCAGCATTTCATTTGAACCCTTCTTAAAGAAGTATCTGGTACTGGAAGAAGTTTCTCGTTCTCTTTTCATCGCATCAAGAGGACTGACTCACTGACTGAGTCATACAGCGGTGCGAGAGATGCGAGTGACGTGACTCAGCTTGACTGTTGTTATGCGCGTTCTGGCTCGGCCACAGCGCTGTTTAAAACCCTTTTCCTGACGTTAGTTTTATTTGTAGCTTCTGTGGATGTCCTACCATCTCTGTTCTGTTATTTTATTACCCTGCTTAAAGATGAAGAACTGATGCGACTGAGAGAAAAATATATATAAAATAGAAAGCGCTCCAATAATACTACCACCGTGCTCCTCCCCTAAAACACAGACATTTTCTAACACAAGACTTCAAAAATACTGTATAACAATACATGTTTGCAGAGAGAACATTTTCAAAGTACAGACTGGAATTCTCACGACATGAACAGCTACATTACTTACAGAGATAGATAGATAGATAGATAGATAGATAGATAGATAGATAGATAGATAGATACTTACTTTTTAAATAACATTTATTTACAACAGAGTATCAACTTTTACATTACAATAAATTCTACAAAAAATTCATATATTTAGAACAAGTTCATCAGACTCTTCATCCACCTCACAGAGCACTCCATTAAAACACCATATAATTTCAAATTTTAATAAATCGTGCATCATTTTATAAAAATTAAATTCAACACCTATACGTTCCCTAACTAGCTTTCGAAACACTTTAACCAAGTCTTGACTGTTTTTATCAATTTCACTGCTCCTACTTTTTAAAATGGCCAATTTAGCTTGACCTAACATAAAATTAGCCAACTGAAACACAAACTTTTTACTCTTTGCATATGTGACCCCAAAAATAAAAACCGTCTTCGTGAACTCCAAACCCAGCTTTAAAAAGAGGTTGTTTAAAAAAACAAACAATGGATCCAATCTTTGACATTCCATGTAGCAGTGAAAAACAGTCTCTCTTTTGCTGCAGAAAGGGCACTTGTCATTCACCTCCGGATTTAGTATTGTTATAAAAGCATTAACAGCCAGAATGGTATGCAAGAGTCTCCATTGTAAGTCACCAGATCTTTTACCAAGGGGAGGTTGGTATAAAGCTCTCCAGGCTGGCTTGTCCTCCTCTCCAGCTCCCAGCCGCTCTCTCCAATGTGTGTCCGGTAGAACTTTAAGCACATCTTGGAACTTTACTTTCACACGCATTTGATATGCTTTTTTTCCTTCCAATAGGGAAAAGTGGCATCTACACAAGTCCTTCACTTTTAAAATCTTGCCACTCTCTTCCTCAAAATTACTAATAGCAGGAGAGATTAGCAAGGAAGGAAACGGAGCCTGCTGAGGGATTCGATGCTCACTAAAAACACTCTCCAGTGCCTCTCGCCACTCTGGGAGCAGAGCTTCATTCAGCTGTGACAGGTAAACGCCTGCCACACGTACAGACCGCATGGCCAGAGCATTGGCTAAACATTCTGGGTCCTTCCAAGCACATTTTTCTGTGTCTATTAGATCATAGATCCTCACAAGTTTAGCCCTAATAAAGGAATCATTAACCGATTTGAAACTATAAATGAAACTAAATTGTGGATTTAACACCAAAGGCTGTTGTAGAACCCAAAAGGGGTCTAAAGAAAACTCATACTCGGCCTTTAGTGCACCCCAAGCCCTCAGCATGCTCCTGTAAAACAGAGGAAGACACGTCAAATTAATTTGACCAACATCCATAAATAGCAAATTAAAATCAAAACCAAACCCTCCAACCTGACGAAAGAAAGACAGCGCCAGTCCTCTCCAAGGCAACTCTACCGATGAATAAAACAATTTTTGCAACGTTTGCAGTCTGAAGGCAGCTGTCCTGCACTCAATATTGATGAATCCTTGCCCACCCTCATCCAATGGCAAATGCAACACACACTGCCTCAACCAGCAATATCCATTCCAAAAAAACTCCAAAAGCAGGGATTGGATCTGTTTCAACAACATTTTTGGAGGCTCCACACAAATCAACTTATGCCAAAGACTGGAGGCGACTAAATTATTTACCACTAAAACTCTTCCTCTAAAAGACATTTGAGGAAGCAGCCACCTCCACCTCTGCAAACGTCCTTTTATATTTTCCAAAACCCCTTCCCAATTTTGCCTTTCCATTTTCTCATTGCCCATAAAAATTCCCAAATACTTGAAACCTTCTCGGGTCCACTGCAGTCCATCAGGCAATACCAATGACTTGCATCTTTTTTCTTCCCCAACCTGCACAGCACTGCTCTTACTCCAATTTACTCGTGCAGACGAAACCTTTTCAAAGATTTTCTGGGTCTCAACTAGCACTTTTATGTCTTCTTGACTACTTATAAACAACATAATATCGTCAGCATAAGCTGACAGCTTAATTGACTGATTGCAGTTTGGAATATCTAAGCCTGTCAAAACACTTCTTAACCTACTCAAGAAAGGTTCAATTGATAGTGCGTATAACATACCAGAGAGTGGGCATCCTTGTCTAATTCCTCTCTGAATTTTAAAAGGTGCAGTAAGTCCTCCGTTTATTTTAATCAAACTGAAAACGTTACAATAGAGCGATCTTATTTTACTAATGAAATTAGAGTTAAGACCAAAAGCAGCGAGGACCTTCCATAAATACTGGTGGTCGACTCTATCAAAAGCCTTTTCCTGATCTAACAAAAAAAGACCAGTACTAAAGCCAAACAATTTTGAGGCTGCCAATATGTCCCTGACCAAAAAGATATTATCAAAAATGGATCTATTTGGGATGCAATAAGTTTGATCAGGGTGCACCACAGTCTCGATCACTGTACTCAGTCTGTTGACTAGAGCTCTAGAAAGAATTTTATATTCGGAGCACAACAGTGACACAGGTCTCCAATTTTTTATGTCGCAAAGATCACCTTTCTTTGGAAGGAGCGTGATAACTGCTCTCCTGCAGCTTAGCGGCAGCTCTCCTTGCTCAAAACTCTCTTCAAAAACTTCAGCAAGATCATATTTCAACAGTTGCCAAAAACTTTTATAAAACTCCACGGGCAAGCCATCAATGCCAGGAGCTTTGCCCTGATTCAGCCCTTGCAGAGCAACAGTAAGTTCTTCGATAGACAGGGCACTCCCCAGCCCTTCATTAGCCTCCTCAGGCAAACACGTCATGCCCTGCAGGAAACCCTGCACCTCCTCAGGCTCAGCCCCAGCCTCCGCTGCAAATAAACCTGAGTAGAACTGGACAGCGTGCCTCCTGATCTCCTCCGGGTCTCTCAGCTCCACTCCGTCCGGCCTCCTTAGACAATGAATTGCCTTCCTTTGGCTACTTTTTTTCTCCAAACTGAAAAAAAACTGAGTAGGTGCGTCCATCTTCGTCAGCCCCTGCACCCTAGATCTCACCAGTGCTCCTTTCACTTTTACATCCAAAAGATTTGCAATTAATTTCTTTTTGTACTTTAATTTTTCAATTAGATTATCATTTTGCTTGGAGTCTAGAGCTCTCTGGAGCTCTAAGACATCCCGCTCCAGCTCCTGCAGAGACTCATTTACCCTCTTTGTAACGTTTTCATTGTACTGTTGACAGAATGTTTTTATTTGAACTTTACCTACGTCCCACCATTGTCTAAGATTTGAAAAGGAACCTTTATCATCCCTCCATGTTTTCCAAAAGAAATTAAAACATTTGATAAAATGCAAATCATTTAACAAACTAGTGTTGAATTTCCAATAGGAACGACTGCGTTTAACATTAGGCAATAAAACAGAAAGGAATACAAGGTTGTGATCAGAAAAGGTAGAAGGAGAGATGCTACATTGTTTTATCAGATTAAAATGCTCTTTGAAAACATAAATCCGATCTAATCTCGCCATTGAGATGTGACTCTTACTGTACTTAACCCAAGTATATTGTCTTTTATTTGGATGCACACTTTTCCACACATCAATTAAATCAATCTTTTTTAATATAACTGATAATTCTCTTGCAGACTTAAGGTGTGGCTCAGGATGATTTCTGTCCATTTTACAATGAGCAGTACAATTAAAGTCCCCTGCTAAAAACAAAACCTCATCAGACGTGCATTCTACTAAAACCTCGTCCAGAATTTTGAAAAATTCCAACCTCTCTTTTCCATCATTGGGGGCATAAATATTAATAAATACAAAGGATTGTCCTTCTACTACAGCTTCTATTTTAAGCATCCGACCTTTTACCAGTTCAGTAAAGTCCACAGACTCAGGTTTAAAATGTTCCTTAAACAAAACTGCCACCCCAGCACTCACATTAGATCCATGACTAAAGAACATTTGCCCTTTCCATTCCTTTTCCCACTCTGACTGGGTTTTGAAATCACAATGAGTTTCTTGTAAGAAAATGACATCCAGTTTTTTCTGGTTCAAATATTCAAAAACAGAAGCCCTCTTAAAACTGTCTCTACAACCATTTATGTTAATGGTCCCTAACAGAAAAGTCATCATTGGGATAGAAAAAAAAACTAACAATATTTGAAAAAAAACCACGAAGTTTACCATTTTTATTTTTGATTAAGTTTACCACGAACTCTAATCAAACAATTCTTTAAACACCAGCGTTCTTGATCTGTAAAATTTGACCCAGAGGACTTCTTTACCAGATAAGCCGCTGAGTTCACAAACAAACTTAAATCAGGAAAAAAATCCTCCACATCAACTTTTCTCCTTCCCTTTGTCAACAGTAAAAACTCTCTTATGTCTTGCTCACCATACCCGCTCTTTAACAAAATGGATTCAGAGCATTGAGAGGAGTCGGTTAACACAGCCTCCTCCTCCTCCTCTCTCTCTGACTCTGAATTACTTTCATGTATGGTGCTGGCAACCAAAACACTCCAGGGCTTTTGCCCCTCCTTTTTAGGAGGTTGTTCTTTTCCCCTTGTTTCTACTTCCTCTATATTTTTCCTTTTTAATAATTTTTTCCTCTTTTTTCCTGGAGTCTTAAATCCAACATTATCATTCATATTCTCACTCATTTCCATTGCCAAACTGCTTACTTCAGAAACATTCTCCGATGCACTCTCCCCTAGACGCTCGGTTTTATTTCCACCCGCACCCTGATTGTCCTCTCTTACTTCTCCAGTCTCTGCTTCTCTCATACTATCCGTATCATTAACAGTACCACTTTCAATCTGTTGTTTTTCGTTACCATCACTACTGGTATTCTTAATTTCCTTCTCGCCAGTTTTACTCTCTGTTCCGCTCACCTCCACACCAACACTCGTCCCAGCCACCTCTCCATCATTTTCAGCGCTCACATTCCCTCTCTCTATACCCCCACTCTCTGTTTCAACATCAACATTACTCGGCTCCGTGGATTTCAAGTTCACCGCTACTTTCTCGCTCACCTCTCCCCCTTCTCTCTCCTCTCTATCTTTTGTTTTCGGGCAATTTTTAACTAAATGTCCATCCGCCCCACAATTGAAACATTTCATCGTTTCTGAAGTAGCAAAAATCACGTAGTCACAACCATCCACTTTAAACTTTAAAACAATGTTAAGTTCCTCACTCCCTTTATTCAGAACCATAAACAACTGTCTCCTGAAGGAGACCACATGTTGTAATAATGGAGATTTACAGCCCAACGGGATTCTTTTTGGGGCTGAAACAATTTGCCCATGTCGAGACAATTCATTTATAATTAGTGCATTTTTAAGGAAAGGTGGAACGTTTGATATGATTATTTTCCTCGCTGGTGTCACTAATGGCGTCACTGCAACCAGAGAATCATTCAAAACAATTCCATTTTCTACTACTTTATTCACTAGATCAGTTTGACTTAAAAACGCCACGACTGATCCATTCATTCTAGATGCAGACTTTATATTGTCATAACCGACTACTTTCCCAATCGCTAACATGCACTTCTCTATAGGAACAAAACCTTCCGTAGCTATTTTAACTCCGTGCTTACGAGTTAAACTCTCAAGGGGGAAAACCCCCCCTGAGCCAGCCATGCTGACCGCAAAAGACAAACTTCTTTAATTTATTTAACAAACAAAACCAAATAACTATTCACATTAACAAACACATATAAAAAAGAAAGAAAAACGAAACACCTACTTTCAATCCACTCCACCTCACTCACTCCACTCTCCCAGCATGCATCACACTAGACAGAACAGATAGATAGATAGATAGATAGATAGATAGATAGATAGATAGATAGATAGATAGATAGATAGATAGATAGATAGATAGATAGATAGATAGATAGATAGATAGATATTACAGGAACAGCTAATTAGCAGCCTAAAGCTGAGGGAACACGAAGCCCCTTCTTCAGGAACAGCGATGTCTTGAAACCTGGTTCCAGGAGACCCTCGTCTGATGGGAGACCTAGTTTGAGGTTTGCTGTATCAAACCCCAAGTCTCACTGCCTGGTGTGCCGTGCAGTGGCCTGAAACCCAGTCTTCTGAACCCAGGTTCCAAGCCACACAAAGCCACTCTGTGTTCCTTCAGCTTAACATAGTTTGTGGTTTGCGATGTATCTAGGTGTGCCAAATTAAATTTTCAGTGATATATATATATATATATATATATATATATATATATATATATATATATATATATATATACTAACACATTTTGCCAACCAAGTATATCTCTGTTTGTTGGTGCCTAAGGTCTTACTGTCTGTCTGGTAGACTGGCCTGACAACATGCAGTTATCTACCATGTGAACTGCACTGATATTTATTGGTTTGCAGTCATCAGTAACACTTTACCTTGTCTCTTAATGACTGTGCATTTTAACAGCAGCTACTTAGTAAATACACCTGTGCTTCCGCATCATTACAAGGTTGGTATGCTGAGTTACAATGTACTTAATGCGTAAGTCTTTTTGCACAATTGTATCAGAAAAGGGTTATATCATGCAAAAAAGATGTCCACATTCAGTACATTGTATCTCTGCATAATAACATTGTAATGACGTGTGAGCACACATGTATTTACTCAGTAACTGCTATGTAAGCACACAGTCATTAGAGATCCTTAATGGAAAGGGTTATCTAGTAATCATAGTGCCTTTGTCCACAATACTAATGTGCAGAAACTTTGAGTTAGAAGGAGTATGTTTATGGATGCCTGTTACAAACAATCTCTCAACTCTGTAAAAACCTTTTCATTAAGAAGCTGGCTGTTTTTTTGTTAATAATTTGCGTTTCATTATGTTACATTAAAACTTTTTTTTGCATGAAATAAATTAATGAACAATAAAACACACTGAAATAAAAATATTTACATACAACTTAATAAAAAATAAGAAGAATGCTATCTAAATATGTTTAAGGTTTGAATAATGTTGGGATCATGAAGTTAATAAATCATGATTTTACTGAATCATGACTATATTACGAACTGTTACTTTTTCCTTCGTGCGTCTTTGCAGTTTTATTTTTAAATAATCGGCAACACTTTAAAAATAACGGCCGCAAAGATTCCGAATGAATCCCACAGGAATGAAACGTGAATGTCTTTCCTCTGAGTTCTGAAGTCATTCGTTTTGAATTCAGGCATCGTGCATGAATGAACACTTCTCACAACACCCTGGTGGGTGAGTCAGGGGTATGAATGCCTGCCTTATGCACATGATCAACAGCATTTGTTACAAAGTAAAAAAAAAGAACATTTTAATAAATTATAAACTTGCAGATTTAACATGATATACGGTAGCAACAAATATAGTGCCTGCAAAATGCGAGGGACTGACAGTGCTGGAGGACTGTCTGTCTCTCTTTCTGTCTGTCTGTCTGTCATCTGTCGATAGTCTGTCTGCCTGTATGTCTATCAATGTTTTTGTCTGTCTGTCTGTCTATCTTTCTCTCTATCTATTTATCTATCTCTCTATCTCTCTCTCTATCTATATATCTATCTAGCGATCTCTCTCTCTCAATCTATCTATCTATCTATCTATCTCTCTCTCTCTCTATCTATCTATCTGTCTCTCTATCTATCTTTCTATCTATCTATCGATCTCTCTATCTCTCTCTCTATCTATATATCTATCTATCTATCTATCTCTCTCTATCTATCTATCTGTCTCTCTATCTATCTTTCTATCTATCTATCTATCTATCTACCTCTCTATCTATCTATCTATCTTAAGGATTGACAACCAGTTCTACATTTTGCTAATAATGCTAAATTGATCACCAAGCTATTTTTTTTACCACCAATGATAAACTCTATGCATCACTCAGAAGCATTTGAAACGCCCACGCCTCCATCGCGACACCTCAGCTTCACCCGACGAGCGTTTTATTAGATGTGAATCTGTATTCTCTTTGCTTGTTTTACTTCAGGAGTTCATTTTTAAAAAAATGACAGATTTCAAATATTACAAGTATCTGAAACTCTGCTGTGTAGTTTAATCTCGAATTACTGATGGTTTTATGAGTTTAAACTGAAAAAAAAGGCTGTGTTTAATAATGAGAGCTGAATGTTCACATATTGTACTGGGAATATTTGAATGATTTTTAAGCGGTGGGAGAAGACAACATTAGTGGCTTCGCATTGTATGGGGGGAACTTGCATCAGAATTTAGGAAGTGCAGCAACCGATGGAGATTGAAAAGGTTTCTTTTTTTAATGCTTTGCATAGATTTTTTTTTCATCACGATAAAATGGAAAACGCTTGGACCTAGGGCACAACACAGGTTTCTTGGTTTAAAAGGGGGAAAGGATACCAGCTATTAAAACACACACACACAAGCTAGCTAGCTAACTACCGGACGCAACTTGGCACGATACCATGAATTCATTAAGTCATTAACCCACCACCTTCTAGTTTTCGCTACTAGTTGAGTGGCTGAGTTTGAACACAGTGGTAATACGGCAGTCAGGCATTCTTCTTTTTCTAAATTTTCTCTCTCTCTTTCTCTCTCTTTCACACACTCTCTCTCTCTCTCTTCCTTTTTCTCTTTCTCATAGAAAGGTGAAACTGTTTGTCCGAACTGAACTCATCAGGAACAGAACGCGGTACTTTGCGTTAAACGCATGGTAGCATTTTCAGAACATTCTCTTCTCCCCTCCTCTCTCTCTCTCTCTCTCTCTCTCTCTCTCTCTCTCTCTCTCTCTCTCTCTCTCTCTCTCTCTCTCTCTCACCACCTCTTTCTTTAAAGGGATTTGCAATCTCTTTTTTTTTTAAAAAAAGGGGAATGTACAATACTGAATACTGGCCTTTCGAATTCACTCACACAAAGGTATCTGGTCAGATGTCTGTTGTGTACAATAATTGCCACTGGTTTATGATGCATTCACAGCTTTTGGTTTGTGTGTGTGTATATATATATATATATATATATATATATATATATATATATATATATATATATATATATATATATATATAGAGGGCCTGCAGTTGCTGTGCTCTGACTTTTAAAACGCTGTGAATTTCACACTATTTGATTGGCACTTGTAATGGTGAAATTTGCATACCCCAATTACCCACAATTCTACAGCTACTGCTTTTTTTCACCTTAACTGGAGAGCTACTTTAACTTTATATATATATATATATATATATATATATATATATATATATATATATATATATATACACACATCTTGACTTATCAAATTCGTTTTGCAGTGTATATCGTTTCGACCAAATACCTTTTTTTGTACGGCTAACTGCGGAGATCTCGAAGATTCACTGTTCTTTGTTCATTTCCTTGCCTCCCTCGGCAGAGCTCCGCTCGTTGCGTGGAGTGTGAGAGGAAGACGTACGGCTGACGTCACAAGCCTCTTCTCTTTCCAGACCCCACCGCGGACGAATCAGAAGAAACCTCGCGGAGGAAGAAGAGGTTTCTCCGATGACGTAGGTGGGGTCTATCGCTCTTTCCAGGAAGGCAATGGAATACAGCCGCTTTGGGGTGACCAGCAAGAGCTGACGAGGTCTTCTGCAATATAGCAACAGACTCTAATGCCCAAGAGGGGCAATTTTTTCCGAAGTGTTGCTGCTCTCCGTTCCTCTCTCACACAAGGACCAAACTGGATGCCTTTATCTTGCTCTCCTGTGCAGGGGGGGTGTTAAGTAGCTATGGGAGTTGACTGGCTGGTTAGTTGTTGGGTTGGTCGTGGGGTGTGTGTGTGTGTGTGTGTGTGTGTGTGTGTGCGTGAGTGTGTAGAGTAAGGGGGGTGGTGGTCGATGGGTCGTGAACTTCGACCTCAGACTTTTTTGGGTGGCGGGGCAAGCTTGATAATCTCATCTTCCGATGGCTGGCGGATTATATCTGTAGAGAGAGAGAGAAGGAATGAGAGAGGTCAGTTTTGCTTGTTCTTTAGTATCGTGGACCCTAGCGAGTTCTTTACTGGCATTACTGGTGATTTGAACCTCCTGGTATCAAGACCCCTTTTCTTTAACCGCTGGACCAGCCAGTCTCCTGAATCACCTTTGTATTTCTTGGCGGAGGGGATGCGAGTCAGTTTGGTGTCGATCTCATCATCCTCTGATATTTTGAGTACGGTGGTTCTGTATTCGATCACACGGGTCAGCAGGTCAGGGCGTCTGGAGATCTCAAAGATGTGCTCGATATAGGAGAGGTTATCTAAAACAAGAAAGAATGACACCATTTCATGTTCGTAAAATCAGCATCATGTAATTCACTCCAGTCAGGAAACTCGTGCGGTACAATATTTATTAAAACCACTACAGCTGTGGCCAAATGTTTGCATCGTTACCCTATAGAACTAACTCATTTTGCTTCATAAAGTCGAATGGAACCTGCTGAATAAAGTTACGTTAACACTGAATTGCATACCCACGCTTTGTAGTTTTCTATATGCTTAAGTTTTGCATCACCTAGAATTTTAGGATTGAGACATAATTTTAAAAAAAAAACTATATGAACATAATTTTGATCTTTTATTTAGTATCGCTCAATCAAAGAAACTACAAAATGATATCGCAAAAAAATGACCATAATAGTAGTACAGTAGTATTTCATGTTAGATTTCGAAATGTCAAATGTTTTGTTAAGAATATAGGAAACTACAAAGCGTTGGTGTGAAATTCAATATGTTAACATAACATTATTCAGCAGCTTTCATTGGACTCTATGAAGCTGAGGGAGTCCATTCTATATAGAGGGGGTGGAACTCAATATGTTAACAAGGGAACATTATTCAGCAGCTTTCATTGGACTCTATGAAGCTGAGGGAGTTCATTCTATAGGGTGATACAAAACTTTTGGCCACAGCTGCAGGTCTGCACCCTATGACGTTCTTCTCAAGGTAGTTGAATTACTCTGCTGAATTCCTTACCCTGGGCTAGCTTGTCATCCTTCTCCAGGTAGCTGAACCACTCCTTGGAGGATGTGATGTTCTCGCTCTGGTCTCCAGGGATGTCCTCCTTGCAGGCGGACTTCAGCTGCTCCAGGTCCTCGTTGGTGATGTTCTCAGAGAGCTCGGTGAGCAGAGAGCTGTACTCTGACATGTTCTATGAAAGAGAGGGTTCGGTTATTTTACTTACAGTTGTTACAGGGCAGCACAAGGTTACAGTGCATTTAAATACAGCGTAGTTCACAGTAAATGTATTTGATTTTCTTAGCAGACGCCCTTATCCAGGGTGAAATATAATTGTTACAAGATATCACTTTTTTTACACACAATTACCCATTTATACAGTTGGGTTTCTACTGGAGCAATCTAGGTACAGGGTACAGGGTACAGCAGCAGTGTCCCCCACCTGGGATTGAACCCACGACCCTCCGGTCAAGAGTCCAGAGCCCTAACCACTACTCCACACCGCTGCCCCGAATACAGTTGCCGCCACAGTGCAAAAAAAAAAAACGTATACAAAACAGACGATTTGGTGGAATCCACTGGTTCACTTTTCCTGGTTTTAGTCAGAATTCTAGCGGCGATGTTCTGAGCAAGCTGCAAGCGGGATGCCACACATTTTGGGATACCAGAAAAAAGTGCATTACAATAATCAATTCTAGATGAAACAAAGGCATGCGTTAGTCTCTCGGCGTCAGATATGGAAATAATTGTTCTAAGTTTGGCTATATTCACTCAAATGGTAAAAAGATACTTTAGTAACTTCCCTAAGATGAGTCTCAAATGAGAGATCAGGATCAAAGATGATCCCCAAACTCTTCATTTCTAGTTTAAGTTTTGATGAGAGACTGCAAGGGTCGAGCTCATGTAATCCCACATTTCAGCAGTGTGGAATAGTGGGTAGGACTCTGGACTCTTGTAACCAGGAGGGTTCAATCCCAGGTGGGGGGGACACTGCTGCTGTACCCTTGAGCAATGTACTTTACCTAGATTGCTCCAGTAAAAACCCAACTGTATAAATGGGTAACTGTATGTAAAAAAAATAATGTGACGTCTTGTAACAATTGTAAATCTCCCTGGATAAGGGCGTCTGCTAAGAAATAAATTTCCTTTTAGTTGGTTCTGTGAGCCCGATAGCATAACCTCTGTTTTATCTGAATTCAACGTTAGAAAATTCTGTGACATCTAATGCTTGATGTCTGTAAGGCATGTAGCTAATAACACCCAGGCCGAAGAATTTCCTGGCTTTAGGGACAAATTTAGCTGGGTATCATCAGCATAGCAATGGAAAATCACTCCGTGTCTGTGGATAATATCACCTAACGGTTTCATGTGCTGTTGACACAGCTAATGGATTTTTATCTCGCTACCGAAGGATATGTACCGTTGTCGATTTACCTCGCTTCCCGTTTGATGTAATTAAGTAATTACAGAGTGTCAGAGAACAGGGAGATGGAGCGACACAGATATGGTTGTTTTTTTCTGTCAGAGTGATTTTTTTCGCTCTAATCACCCTAGTCGTGTTACCATGGTTACTGATAAAAGCACAGCGTTTCAGCTTTAACCTGACTTTGGCATTCACAGCGCTCTGAGAATTTAACCCCCTAACTGCTTGAAGTGTTTTTAAAATACATTTTCTACAGCTCTGGCCAAAAGTTTTGCATCACTTAGAATTTTAGGATTGAGGCATTATATTATATAACTGGACTCTTGACCGGAGGGTTGTGGGTTCAATCCCCAGTGGGGGACACTGTTGTTGTACCCTTGAGCAAGGTACTTTACCTAGATTGCTCCAGTAAAAACCCAACTGTATAAATGGGTAATTGTATGTAAAAATAATGTGATATCTGTATAATGTGAAATAATGTATAATGTGATATCTTGTAACAACTGTAAGTCGCCCTGGATAAGGGCGTCTGCTAAGAAATAAATAATAATAATAATAATATACACTGCTGTGCAAAAGTCTTAGGCATGTTGCATTTTTCTATTCTGGTGCATTATGAGCATCAACAATATATATTGTGGGAGTCTGGAACCAACTCCCCAGTAATATTGTTGAAGCTGACACGCTGGGATCCTTCAAGAAGCTGCTTGATGAGATTCTGGGATCAATAAGCTACTAACAACCAAACGAGCAAGATGGGCTGAATGGGGCCTCCTCTCGTTTGTAAACTTTCTTACATTCTTTCTTTTAGTTCTTATATATTACAGGGTGATTAGAAATATATATAGCTGGATATTTTCAACAGAGCAATGGCAGTTCACTCCAAGTCTGCGGATAATTGTCACCTAACAAACATTGACAGTCATAAACGGAAATTAAGCAAGTAACAGGTACAGTATATTCCATCCTTTCCATCCTTTCCATGGGGGAAAACTACAAAGCGGTGGTATTTAATTCAATATGTTAACATTATTCAGCAGGTTTCATTCGACTTTATGGAGTGAAATTAGTTCATTCTATAGGGTCATGATGCAAAACTTTTGGCCGGAGCTGTAGTTGCGAATGTTGGAGCCAGGTAAGGGTTAACTGTCAGTGACACGTTGCCATCTCTCCACCTTTTCACACTTTCTATAGAATGCTTTTTGGCTCTTTTTAGTTGCTAGGCAACCGTCTCACGGCTGAAAAGACATGGGCATGGTTGCCATGGTTCTGTCAGCTGTGTGAGAGAGAGAGAAAAGAAAGAAAGAAAGAAGGAAAGAAAGAAATAAAGAAAGAAACCCTTTTCACACCAAATCTAGTTAGTATCACTGTTCCATGAAGTATTGAATAGGTTTCCTTAGATTTTGATTGATAATCAACCTTCATAAAATGCTGTGCTAGAAAGATTTTTTTGTTTGTTTCCCTTATTTCGCAAAACATCTGAAAAGAGTCCTTTAAACCTCAGTTTTTAAATGTATTTAATAGAAATCTCTCTGGGCTGTTTTTCTTTCTGTAATTACACACGGTACACAACTCATAGATTCAAACTCCATTCTACAATTTGAGTACAAATCACATTGCAGTCTCTTCTGCCACAAAGACTAAATCTCAGTTATGAACAACAACAACATAAATGCTTTATAATTGCATTATTATCCTAATACAGAAACACTTTCCATGAAGTGTCTCTAATTGCAGTGTATTTACATTGTAGTTACTGAGTAAATCCATGCTTACACATCATTACAATGTTATTATGCAGAGTTACGATGTACTTAATGTGTACATTTATCTGCATGATAGAACCCTAACCCTAACTCTAACCCTTTTCTGATACAATCGTGTACTTACGTATATCGTGCAAAAAGATTTACAAGCATGTATTTACTAAGTAACTACTATGTAAATACACAGTAATTAGAGATTCTTAATGGAAAGTGTTACCAAATAATGTAGCAAAGTCTAAGTAAGTGAATGTTTTAACCGTTATGCAAAAAGAGGTTATAGGTTATAAAGCATTTGTGGTTATAGAGCTTTTAACCTCATCTCACTGAAAGGGGACAGAGCCCGTCAGGAAATGACTGCTTGAAACAAAGCACATCTTTCTATTTCATGCTTTATAACCACATTTTTAAATCCCCTTGATGTTATGTGTGTGGTGTGCTCCAAATAAAACACCTGGGCACACAACTATTAGATACAGAAATACTTCCAGTCAGATACTTGTGTGGTTAAAGCTGGGTTTGGTAGAACGAAATCCAGGAATATTATTGTGTAGATTCTGTTTTCTGTGTTACTTTATAGCGAATGAACAGAATTTCTGTTGTAAATAAAAAAGCATTACAATAAATAAATAAATAAATAAATAATTTAATATAATATAATGACCCTTCCCCCAGGACCTGGCCTGGTTGCCTCGGTAACAAAGTCAGCGGTTGCTATGCAACAGCAGCAGTAACAGAGAGCAGCAAACTGGTTCTAAATTAATATGCAAGAATGAAAGCGAGAAAGATGATATTAGTCATTATAAATCATGCAAGCGCGGCGTTGCATGTTTAAGAAAGGTGTTTAAAATGATTTCCATCTCTGAAATAATGCATTCCAATTGAAGAAAACGGTGTAACATGCGTTAAAGTCAGGTTGAAAATAACTTCTCTGAAGCACATTGTCAGCTGTCAACTTACATTATACTTCATTAAAACTCTTCTTTCAATCCAATCCGGGCTTTGATAATGGATGCATTTGTTTATTTATTTAGTTATAGCAATCCCACGTGCTTTTATGACAGCCACGAATGCTATCAATAGAATAGGCAGATTGAGATAACCAATAGACTCACTTAATAAATGCAATTACTTTATAGGGCCCAGTAGGGCTGTAATACCAAGGTCAAGTACAGAAGCCCAGCCTAATGCAAAGGTCGTGTTTGATTCAGAAATAAAACATCCGTTAGGTATAGCCAAACTGAAACACGTTTCTGCAAAGCCCTCTGATAGCAATGCTCCCTCGGGCAAAAGAAAAAGCAGAACTTCTGAAACTACCTGTTCCCATTGAGACCGACGCAGCTGCCTGCAATCCTGCGCCACGAGGAAGAACCGCAAGACCGCATTTACTGTACAGCTGCGGACGAAAGTGTTGCATCACCCCCATAGAATGAACTAACTTCGCTTCATGAAGTCAGATGAAAGCTGCTGAGTAATGTTATGGATTACACACCGCTTTGTAGTTTTGCATATACCTTATATATAAGCTGCATGAAACAAAGCCATTTAAACATCTAACCCTATTAATAAACAAAAATGAAATGATCTACTGCAGCTCTCTCAAAAGTCCATATAGTAACAGTAGCAATGCGATTTGGTTACAGTAAAACAAGCCATTTTCTTGGTGTCTGCTTAGTATCTTCAATAGACTCAATATCAGAAATAAAAGACCTTCACAGTCTGTTTAAAAAAACCTCATTACTCAATATAGTTTTAGCTACAGGCAGTTTTTAAATTCCTTACCACTGCTAGTTGAAGAATGCAAGGAAGTATATTGGAAGATCAAATGATATTTTAGTAGTGTGCTAACGAGTAGAATTGTGGGACATTGGCTGAACAACTCTGGTCAAAAGTGTTGCATCGCCCTATAGATAGAATGAACTAATTTCGCTTCATGAAGTCAGATGAAAGCTGCTGAGGGTAACATATTGAATTACACACTGCTTTGTAGTTTCGCATATACCTTACAGAATGACTGACAACCATTGAAAAATGTGATATTTCAAAATCTAACATGAAATACTACTGTACTAGGTTCAGGTAGATATGTTTTAAACGATATCATTGTGTAGTTTATTTGATTACACAATGGTGTTCAATAAAATATCGAAATGATGTTCATATAGTTGCATTTTTTAAAAAAATTACATCTCAATCTTAAAATTCTAGGTGATGCAAAACTTTTAGCCAGAGCTGTAGAGCCGATTCAACTAAATCAAACAGACCAAAACATTACTATTTTTTTGCCTAGTGAAACGTTGATCAAAGCACTTTATTCAAGGATGCAATTTGAACAATTTTGTGACTGTAGTGATAAATACAGCCTTTAAAAAGATACCAGAACCCAATGTACAGACACAAACCTTGAGAAATATATACACTTCACAGTGTGACCCACAGCCTAGTTATATATCCTGTCTCTTCCTATCTGCCCCCTCCCCCTTCCATTCACTCAGGCCTTGTTGCCTTGGAAACCCAGCTGTGACTGGGCAGCGAGCTAATTTCCTGGAGTCGTTATGGGCACGCTTCCTGCTCGAGGATGGGAGAGGAAAAAACAGCAGCTGGATTTGCGATCTGAATTAAAGCTGAAGTAAGCCCTTGAGCCCTGACTCTCTGTCTGTCTCTCATTAACACAAGAGCTGTCAAACCCATTTATAATTTAATGCTACAGCAGAGTAGACAGACTGCACAGTTTAATGAATGCACCACATCTCTCTGCTGGCAGCCGAGCAGTTAACTCCAAAGTCCCGTCGATTGTTGCGGGATCTTGTGTGTACAATAGCTGTATTCAAAAGGTCTATACCAAGGATTTCCGGAATAAAACTGCTGAATCATACATTCAAAACAGGCGAGGTTGCGGATTGGTTGGCTGGAAAATCGATTTTACTTTTGGAAGCCAGCTGCAAATAGCAGACCATTTGTTTCTGCTGGACTAACAGATATTCTGCCAAATTTAGCAGCAATAGAGCTTTTGGATGGAGTCAGTGTGAGCTTGCTGTTGTGCAGCTCTGGCCAAAAGTTTTGCATCATCACCCTGTAGAATGAACTAATTATGTTTCATAAAGTCGAATGCTACGTGCTGAATAATGCTACCTTAACATGTTGGACTTGCATACTGCTTTGTAGTTTCCCATATAGTTAACAGACAAAGAAACCTTGAAATTCTAGGTGATTCAGAGCTGCAGTTTTCATACAGCACAGTTTGGAAACACCCAGAGTCAGTGGGAACACCCTCCACCCTCCAGCTACACCTCACCCAGGCCAGCCAGCTCAGCTATACCTGGGGAGAGGCAGTGGAGGCGATACTGGCTTGTCAAGGAACTGTAGGGAGAGTGGGTCTTTGTTTCGGTCGCTAATCTAAATGGCAAACGGCAGGAAAATCTTCATGAAAACAAGAGCAGGTGGTGTGATTTAAAATCTCAATGAGAGAGAGCGAGAGAGAGAGAGAGAGAGAGAGAGAGAGAGAGAGAGATTCACATATGTCAATCCAGACTAAGCTATTATAAAATATGTAAATGGACCCTTCCGTAATCCTGCCATTTTGAAGCTATTGTTATTAAATGACAGTGGTATTCTGTGCTTCTATAGTCCTCTATTCAGATAAAAACGCTTCACCCTATATGTGGAGAACTGTTTCTCCAATTTAGGTTATTGAGAATTCTGTTGATATATGGGGGGGGGCGGGGGTTGTGATGTGTTTATGTGCACGTCATACTTGCACTTCTGCATTTATCTGGATAACCACTTATCCAGTTGTCATGAAACTTGCTATTGTCATTATTTAGCCTACTTTTTTTGAGAATATCAGATTCTGGAGATATAGGAGGGCAAAGCGCAGCCCTGCAGAGTCTGCTGTAGAGGTGGACTCCAACAAAGACTGTAAACTTTTACATAGCCAGGATGCGAAACCTGCGCTCCCCTGACTGCCAATTCTGAATGCCATTTTCAATTCAAAGTCTTTTTTTTTGGGGGGGGGGGGGGTGCTTGGATTCAGGGGTGTCACTTGGATTCAGAGTGTCTTCGATTTCCATTTCTAATGTCAAGACAGCACCCTGGTCTTCACTCCCTGCCCTGGGAAGATAATGTATCAACTAAACAGCTTTCTTTCCAGCTGCTTCTATCTGCTCCCATCGCCTTCTCTCTCTCTCTTATTCATTTAAAGGTCACTCTAGTCTCAGGTGCACCGAGTACATCAGATGCAGCCTGGTACATTTCTATCGATCCACGCAGCGTCCAGACATGACTTCTGTTCTCTGCAAAGTCACACGGTCAGTGAGTCAGTGTACAGCTACTTTGCGGTGAAACGTTCATGCATCATCCTCCTTTAGAATGAACTCAGGATCTCAACTTGTCTAGACCTTTTTTTGTTTAACGCAGTATCATTTTTAGTTTCTTTGATTACATGATGTTAAATAACATATCTAAATTATGTTCATATATATATATTTTTTAATTATGTTTCAAATTCTAGGTGGTGCAAAACTTTTGTCCAGAGCTGTAGATGTGCTTTGTAAATCAACAGCAGCTTGATCTCTCTCACACTTAGATAACCGCTATACCATACCACCTCCAGTTAGCTGGCGACCAGGCTGTGGGATTCGAACCCAGCTGGGTTTCCTTGGCTGCTAGTCCTCTGGGCTCCAACCAACCACCTCCAGAGCACACTGTGTGTGATTCAGTGGCAGCTGTGGGATTGAACACCAGTGTATTCTCCTGGCATTCAACTGCCCTCACCACCAGTTAGTCAGGAGATGAATAACTGAGTCACAGAGCTGTGGGATTCAAATCCAGCTCATCCTCCCCCGACTCCCAGTCCTCTCACAACTAAGAGTTACACCGTGACTGAATGATTGATTGATTGTCCGAGCCTGTACAACCACAGCTTGGGGCGCAGAGTCAATAGCCCAGCGGGTCCTGCCATTGATTCCCGTTTGGAGTTGATGCACTGTGACTAAAGTTGGGTCCAATCTAAATAAGGCTGAATAACAACATGTAGTCTTTTACACTAAGCTTTAGATAGAATAAATATCCATCTCCAGTCGTATGAAGATCTGGCTCACTGTTTTTCAGTAGTTTAGAACAAAACAAACTTTTGCAGGATCACAGTGATTCAGCATCTGCAGCTCTGGCCAAAAGTTTTTGCATCACCTAGAATTTTAGAATTGAGACATAATAAAAATTAAATGAATGTAATTTAGATCTTTTATTTCAACATTGTGCAATCAAAGAAACTACAAAATAATGATGTCGCAAAAGTCTATACCGGAAGCCATAACAGTAGTACAGTGGTATTTCATTTTAGATTTCGGAAATGTGACATTTTTCAGTTTTTTTGTCAGTTTTTTCTGTCAATGGAGAATCACAAAGCGCTGTGTAATTCCAATATGTTAACGGAACGTTTTTCAGCAGCTTTCATTCAACGTTAGGAAGCAGAATCAGTTCATTTGATAGGGTGATGCAACACTTTTGACCAGAGTTGTTCAGCCAGTGTCCCACAATTCTACTCGTTAGCACACTACTAAAATATCATTTGATCTTCCAATATACTTCCTCGCTCTCTGCTTTCTTCAACTAGCAGAGGTAAGGAATTTAAAAACTGCCCGTAGCTAAAACTATATTGAGTAATGAGTGTTTTTCTTTTAAAACAGATTGTGAAGGTCTTTTATTTCTGATATGAGTCTATTGAAGATACTAAGCAGACACCAAGAAAATGGCTTGTTTTACTGTAAAGCTGAACGCAATAGCGGAGATAAACCAATCGCATTGCTGCTGTGACTATATGGGCTTTTCAGAGAGCTGCAGTAGATCGTTTCATTTTTATTTATTAATAGGGTTAGATGTTGAAATGGCTTTTTTTCATGTAGCTTTTAATAGGTTTTGAAATATTCATAGTTTGCATTGACTGGCTGTGATGTTTAATGGTTTGTTTTTTTATAGAATAGAGACCATCCTGTTTTGTCTTTCTCTGTCTGCTCTTCAAGGTGATGCTAAACTTTTGGCTGTAGCTGTAGTTAAAAAAAACAGCCTCCCCTGGGTTGAGAATGATGTCATGAATGGAAGCATAATCTGGCTCTCTGATTGGCTGAAAGCAGAAGTCTACTGCTCTGTTGAATCACCCCAGTAATGTTTATTAGGCATTCTGACCTCATTCACCCACTTCTCTTTCAGTCAAAACCCTGCCATGTTTCAGTGATAAACATCCTGTTTCAGATTTCTCACCCCTGCTTTGAATAGAGACAGTACAGAACCAGTAAGAGAAGCGAGTCTTTTCCTCAGGGGAGGCCTGCTTTAAAATACAATCACATACCAGACGGAACACAAAGGGAAATTGCATCAAGTTGAATGAAATCGAATTACTGCGCAGAGCATTTTATTTCTGAGAGAGAAAGTGGATTAGATGCTGAACAACATTCAGCATACTTACAGCACCAGCTGCTATCTCGAATCGCCAGTTCTGATTTAACTATTTACTAACCAGACTTGTTCTTTTTGTGTGTCAAATTATTAATACGAGTAAAGTTAAACCCCCCAAACCAGCCCCCTCCCCTCCCCTCCCCTCCCCCACTGTACAGCACACACTTTGTCACTGTGGCTTGATTCACTGATACCTATTTAACATTTGGTTCTTAGGCTATGGAAATTAAAAAGTCACATGACAGCAAATAGAACAAGATTAGTTCCGTGGTCAGGTTCAAGGTCGCCGCTACATTTTGCCAAAGTATGTACTGAATTAAAAAATATATAAATTTAAGTTTGTTTTTTTTTTTTTTTAAATGGAACGTAACCATGGTAATTCTGGACAGGTTAGGATTGTATTTAAATATTACTCTACTACTATTAAGGCTTCCGGTATAGATTTTTTTTTAAATGCGATAGCATGTTGTTTCTTTGATGTTAAATAAAATATATTAATTATGATCATACAGTTTTTTTAATGATGTCTCAATCCTAAAATTCAAGGCGATGCAACACATTCGATTTAAAGTGAAGCACGTACAAGGGGGCGCTAATCTCATTTACAAGAGAGGAAGCCATTCTTCACATCAGTTGCTTGTCTGCTTCCTAGAAGCTGATTGGTCCACTGGTTGCCAAGGATACCAATGATTCAGCATCCACAAAGCGATTTGGCAACCTGCCACATACCCCTGCCACTCTCTGTGTGTAAAACAAGGGTCTCCTTCCCTCTGTCCTAAGTCTGTCTCCACTTCCAGCTGTATCTTCCGGTCCTGGTTTCTGTGTTGAGTTTAAAGTATTGGCTCTATAGGGTTCACTTCGTCAGCTCCGTTTAACAAAAGCTTCCACCCAAAAGACTTATTTTGTCTACCACAGCGATCAGCGTTCTTCGTAACCCAAAATGTGTCTGGAGGAGACACAGCACTCTAGCATTTCCTACAGATGTCAGGACTGCCCAGTCCCTGACCACATTCCGGCGCCTTCTCAAGACTCACCTCTTCAAAGAGCACCTGTAGAACTCCTCTGTTTGTATCCTGGGACACTATCACCCTTCATGTAAATGTGCTTTATTTTGCTCTTATCTGCCCCCTATTTTACTGCATTTAATCCTGTACTTCAGAATACTGTAATCTGCCAAGTGTTTAACCTGTAGTACTTTGTATTTAATCACATCCTGATGTAACTATCACTATTTAATCATATCCTGATGTAACTATCACTATTATCTGCTGTATTATTGAATTGTGGTTTGTCACACTTGTACTTTGCTTGAACAAAAGTTATTGTATTTCTTGCTCTTATTGTATTACTTGTATTGTAACACTTGAAATGTATTTGCTTATGATTGTAAGTCGCCCTGGATAAGGGCGTCTGCTAAGAAATAAATAAATAATAATAATAATAATAATAATAGCATTGGTATGTACTGCAGCGGCTATGAGAATTGGGTTGCATCATTGAGAAATGCAAGCTAGCTGTCACCCAATCTGATTGGGATCAGCCGATTGAATGTGACGTCATCAAGCAAAAATCATCCCATTGGAATGGGTCAGTAGGCAACTACTAGCCTCCCACAACAGGTAGAGTCAGTCCAGATCAAGTGCTTTAATGCACGTCGCACGTAGAGGGCGCTAATAAGCTGTGCTGAAATAATAGTAAAAAATACTTTAATAGTAACACAGTTGGGTTTAGGGGTTGAGATTATTTTTAGGGGTAGAGATTAGGTTTAGGGGCAGACTTTAGGTTTAGGGGTAGAGGGTAGATTTAGGGTTTAATAGGTTAGCAGGTACCTACTGGCCCATTCCTATGGGATGATTTTTGCTTGATAACGTCCCATTGAATCGACTGATCTCAATCAGATCGGCTGGCTAAAGAGCCGGGCTCTCTTCTTCTGTATGCGTGGATTTAGAGCCTTTAACTTTGACTCACCGACAGGGGGCAGCATCCGTAACAACACGGCGATGTGACATAGTTTCCTCAAGCGAAAATGTCGACCGTTTTATTAAACGGGGATGTCTGGTTTGCTCGCAAGCTTAACGCAATTGATTTGAACGCATTCAGGCAGTTTCTGAGAAAGCCAATGTAGTTTCTGCCACCCACAGCGACATCAAAATAGTTTTTTTTTTGAGTACAGGACTTCCATATTAAAAACGTCCCACATCAAAACAAGGAGGACCACTTGGCATATTCTCCATTCATTTCTGCCGCAAATTTTGACCCATATAGATTTGGGTGGATTCGGTAGTTATGGACAGTATACTGGCTTAAAAAATGTATTTACAGTGGAATGTTACATTTAATAATAATAATAATAATAATAATAATAATAATAATAATAATAATAATAATAAGAAGAAGAAGAAGAAGAAGAAGAAGAAGAAGAAGAAGAAGAAGAAGAAGAATAATAAGAATAATAATAAGAATTTATCTGCACAACAAAATAGTATTTTCCAGACTACAGTTAAGATCGGTATGGAATGCATATAGATATCAAATCGATAACTATCATCATATAAAAGTATTTTCAAATGTTTCAAATGAAATGCTTTTGTCAGCGAGCTGGAACGGCTGGCTGTTCTGTAAACGCTGTGTGTCGAAACTTAACCCGATAGCAACCAAAGGGACGAATAAAGCTTTATTTAATCTACAAATAAAATGCGAGAACGCTACATGTCGTATTGAATACTCTATCTCGGCAAAGCTACGCGTTTTGGTTATACAGATAGCCTTTCAATTGTGTCTTTCCGTTTAAAAACAAAACCACAAAAAATAGATAATATAATCAACGTACAGAAATAACTTCAACTGAACTGGAGCTGGCAAACCATGCTGATAGAATGCAATGCACATCGAACAGCGGTATGGATCGCTCATTAAATACAGAAATCCGGAATTTGATGGGTGTGTACTGTACTTACTGCGGCCGCTGTGTATCCAAGTCTCAGAAACAGCTCGAGCTTTCGCTCCTTTCTGGAAAGATGACGAAAACAGGAATTTAAGGGATGTGTTTTTTTGGTTTCTTCCCCGGCTGTATTTGAACACAATTCCGAATCCAACCTCCACCGTTTGACTCTCTGCCCTTTCCTGTAAGATCGCTGGATGTATCGACTTGTATTACAACAGCGTCTATATGATCTACGTTTTAATGTAGCCTCTCTCTTCCTCTGATGTCCGGTGCAGGACGTCTCTCGCCGGCTTCTCTGTCTGCTATTAAGGAAACGCCTTTTTTTTGCTAGCAGAATGTTGTCTGACTCTGTTCTCGCTCTCTCTTCTCTCTCTCTCTCGCGTGCTCAGTGTCAATGCCAGTCTCTCTCTCAGTCTCTCTCTCTCTCTCTCTCTCTCTCTCTCTCTCTCTCTCTCTCATTCTCTCATTTTTTAGAGGTGATGTCATAACACAATCCGGCCAGCAAATTCCCCTCCTTCCCCGGTCTTTCTCTCAATGCGAGACGGGGACGGTGAGTTCAGAACACAAAAGGCACAGAGAATGGCAGTGGAGAGGAAAGAGAGGGAGAGAAGGAGAGAGAGAGAGGGAGGAGAGGAGGGAGGGAGTTTAACTAGTCTTTCAGCATACTGTTTTATTTTTTTACTTTTAGCATTATTATTATTATTATTATTATTATTATTATTATTATTATTATTTGTTTATTTAGCAGACGCCTTTATCCAAGGCGACTTACAGAGACTAGGGTGTGTGAACTATGCATCAGCTGCAGAGTCACTTACAATTACGTCTCACCCGAAAGACGGAGCACAAGGAGGTTAAGTGACTTGCTTAGGGTCACACAATGAGTCAGTGGGATTTGAACTGGGGACCTCCTGGTTACAAGCCCATTTCTTTAACCACTGGACCACACAGCCTCCAGCCTTATGATAATGATACTCAGAGTCTTTGGCGTCTGTGCAGCTGGAGATCAGACTAGCGTTTGGGTATAGCGATTATTTCAAAATTAGGAAGTTCTGGCAAGGTTGTCTATTTTAGGAGTGGAAAAAAAAGGAACAACGCTGTCTGGTTAAAATCGGAGTTTTTCTCCTTTTTGGTACAAAAGAGAAAACAAAAGAACGCCATGGCGGAAACTGAAGTGAACTAACTGATTGAAAAAGTGAGCTACAGCTCTATATAGAATGAACTCATTGTGCATCATAAAGTCGAATGAAAGCTGCTGAATAATGTTACGTTAACATATCGAATTATATACCCGCGCTTTGTAGTTTTCCCACATACTTAAATGAACAGAACACAAGAAAGTTTACAAACGAGAGAGGAGGCCATTCGGCCCATCTTGCTCGTTTGGTTGATGAATGAATGAATGAATGAATGAATGCCTTTATTGTCACTATACACATGTACAATGAGAGTAAGAGCCACTCCTTTTTTCAGTGCCAACATGTACATAAGATAAATAAAATAAAATAAATATAACAACATAAGATAAAATAAATAGTGCCCGGGGGGGGGGGGGGGGAGGTGAGGGGGACTGTAAAGTGCACAGTTCTGAGACGCTATATACCTATACTGTGAAGACAATGCATCTGTAAGTTTAGAGTGGTTATGACTTTTGTGAAAAAACGATAGTAGCTTATTGATCCCAGAATCTCATCAAGCAGCTTCTTGAAGGATCCCAGGGTGTCAGCTTCAACAACATTAATCTATTATGCCGAGTATTTGTACTGAGCGTCTGTTTGAGAACAATAGGCGACTCAGCTTCTACAGCATTGGACAATGCTGTGTTCAGAGCTGCTAGAGGCAGGCATAGTGACACCGAATGACACCCTTATAACCCGCTTGTGTTTTTTTTTTCTTTCAACACAGCAGGGCTGACGGATCTGCAATCCTGCCAATAGCAAATTATTGTTCTCCAGAGAGAGAGAGAGAGAGAGAGAGAGAGAGAGAGAGAGATTACAAGCCTATTCAAGAAGTCAAAGCGCTTACCAGAAGCTTATTGTATTGTAACAGAATGGATTGAAATTAATATATATATATATATATATATATATATATATATATATATATATATATATATATATATGAAGAAAAAGGTCGAAATTCTCAAAAGGAAAAATGCATCTATGATCTAAGAAAGTTTGCAAACCAAAAACATCAAAGCAGCATTCCATTAGTGGATGTTCTCTTATTTATTTTATAATTCTTGTTTGTAGAGACATGGAAATTGTTAACGTTTTTTCCCTTTAAAGTAAAATACAAACTGTTAGAATCCATCGTGTTTAAATGGTCGGTGTTTGAGAGTGGAGATTTTTTAAAGCCTCTTATTCTTGTCATGTGACTCATTTCCGCTTCTAGGCAATAAATGTTTTTCTTTAAAAAAAAAAATTGAAGGTCACTCATAAAAACCGCTCGGATTGGCTAATTTCACTTCAAAAGCCGTTTTTTTAATGTCTTGTGACTTTTATGGTTCCTTAACTTGGCAAGTCTCGTGTTGATCACATTGAAGTCCCTCCAGAGTTTTATTGTGGCCAATCTTACAAAGAGATGACTAAGTTAACCAAAAAGCAATCCTTTGGTGAGCAGCACAGAAACCAGGACCGGAGGAGACGCAGTTGGGATCGGAGACAGACTCAGGACAGAGGGAAGGAGACACTTCTTTAGAGAGAGAGAGAGAGAGAGAGAGAGACAGAGAGAGAGAGAGAGAGAGAGAGAGAGAGAGAGAGAGAGAGAGAGAGGTGAGGGGATGGAATGGGTTACCAAGGATTACCCGATAGTTCTATGTCCTTTACAGTAACGTACAGCAATTGCAATGTCACGGTTTACCACTGGAGGGCAGTAAAGTAAAGCTCACAGAATTAATTCTAAACTAACCACGTGTTAAGTTCTCGGCTTTATTTCCTGCAGTACCTGTTTTTGTCCACATCAGCTGTAGGCAAGTCTCTGGTTTGCTAACAGCGAGATCTACAGGTCTGGACAAAAGACAAAATTTTAGGATTGAGACCTAATTAAAAAAAAATCAAAAAACTATATGAACATAATTTAGATATTTTATTTAACATCATGTAATCAAAGAAATTACAAAATTATATCGCATAAAAGTCCACCAACGGAAGCCATTATTATTATTATTATTATTATTATTATTATTATTATTATTATTATTATTATTATTTATTTATTTATTTATTTATTTCTTAGCAGACGCCCTTATCCAGGGCGACTTACAATTGTTACAAGATATCACATTATTTTTACATACAATTACATTATTTTTTACTCATTTTTAAAAAAAAAATAGTAGTAGAGGACAGTATTTCACGTTAGATTTTCGAAAATGTCCTCTTTTTCAATGTTTTGTGAGTTCAACTACAAAGCGGTGTGTAATTGCGATAAATTAACGTGACGTTATTCCGCAGGTTTCATTCGACTTTATGAAGCAAAATGAGTTCACATAGGGTGATGATGCAAAACCTTTGGTCATGTGCTTAACTAAAATGCGATATCATTGCGTAGTTTATTTGACGGCCTGATGTTAAATAAAATATCTAAATTATGTTCATATAGTTTTTTTTTTCTATTATATCTCAATTCTAGGTGATGCCCAACCTTTGACCAGAGCTGCACATGCGCGTTCAGAGAGTCTAGAGCGTCACTCAATAAGCAAAGTTCGCTGTCGAAGCTGCTTCTGCTTCTGCCGCTTCTAAACGTGGTGCCTGCCTGCCTGCACATCACGACACAGAGCATTGCGTCTCTAACGCCTATCAGGGTTATATCTGCTCACATTTCCACCTCCAATTCCCTGGACATCCCAAACACCCTCGTCTGCGCATAGCAGACTAACACCCCCCGCCCCCCCCCCCCCCCCCCCCCCCCCCCCCCCCCCCCCGCCCTTCGGCCCCCTCCAGTGACAAAACAGGCAGTAAATGGGAGTCGAGGCGTTGAGGGTGGGGCTCAGGTTTCAAACCCCACGCTGTTATTAATAACTGCTTTCTCCACTTTCAATTTGAAAAGTAATATCAGTCAGTTTATTCCCTCGAGTAACTTAACCCGTCCTCTTCGGAGCTGTATTGAGGCCTCGCATAACGGTGGCTGCTTCTTACGCGTTATCATAAAGAGAGAGCGGCACGGCGGTGCGTATTTCCTGAATAAGTCTATGGACAAAAGTTTTGCATCACCTTAAATTATATATATATATATGAACATAATTTAGTAGTGCGATAGGGGAATCATCACCCTATACTATTACAGCTCTGGATACAAGTTTTGCAGCAGCAGCAGTTGTTGATGATGCATAGTTCACCCCCTAGTCTCTGTAAATCGCTTTTGGATAAAGGCGTCTGCTAAATGACTTTATTAATAATAATAATAATAATAATAATAATAATAATAATAATAATAAATCCGTCTCTGTTCACATCGTTTCCAGCTCGATAACGCCCGCCAAACTTCCACCGCGCTTTATTTTTAGCCAGAGACGGTGCGCGCAGCAGCCCCTTCAAAACTTAATATGGCAAAGAAGTTGGAGCCAGACAGAGTGTGAAACAGAGATAGAGAAAGAGGTAGGCCAGCTACCCTGTCAAACATAGTTCTCTCTCTCCTCCCTCCCCCTTTTCCCTCGGCTTTTTTACCCAGCCCACACACCCTGAGCTCTTCTCACACATTTTTGGTCCACCGTCCCGAGAACGGTCGCTACTTTCGTACTCTGAGGACCGCCCCCCCTTCCCTCCCTCCCATCCCGTCCCGGTTGAGAGAGAACAGTAAGATAGCGTGAAACTCGAAGAGTTCGTTGGGTTTTTTTCTGGGTTTTTGGGAGTAGGGTATTTCGTTTGTTTGTTTGTTTTTTGGGGTTTTCGACCGGGGAAAGGCAAACACGTTTGAAAAGGTAATTAAAGGCGGCGTGTAGTCATGAATTTAGGCTCGCTGCTTCTCGCGGCTTTGTGCCTGTTCTCCTGCGGGGTCGGGAGGGTCTGTCAGGCGGAAGAAGGGCTCGATTTTCCCGAGTACGATGGCAAGGACCGCGTGCACGACCTCAACACCAAGAACTTCAAGGCTGTCATGAAGAAATACGACGTCATGGTGATTCTGTACCACGAGCCGGTGGAGAGCGACCGTGCCTCCCAGAAACAATTTCAGATGGAAGAGCTAATTTTAGAGGTGCCTGGCGTGTGTCTGTCTGTCTGCATGTTAATAATAATAATAATAATAATAATAATAATAATAATAATAATAATAATAATAATAATAATAATAATAATATGTATTTATTTGGCAGACGCCTTTATCCAAGGCGAATTGGAGTCTGTCCACACTGCAGAAAACTATGTTTTAAAATAAAAATGAATATCGTAATACGTTATTGAGTCAGGACAGGATCATTCTGAAATAGAATCATTCAGGATCATTCTGAAATAGAATCATTCAGGATCATTCTGAAATAGAATCATTCAGGATCATTCTGAAATAGAATCATTCAGGATCATTCTGAAATAGAATCGTTCAGGATCATTCTGTCATAGAAGGTTTGCGTGAATTACAGGGCTTGTTATTCCACAGAGATTATGTTGCGCTAATTCCATCCTGTTATTACGGGGTTCTATCCATATACAGCTCTGGCCAAAAGTTTTGCCTCACCCTATACGATTAACTAGTTGTGCTTCATAAGGTCGAATGAAACCGGCTCAATAATGCTACGTTAACATATTGAATAACATACCACCGGTGTGTAGTTTTCACATATACTTAACAGAAACAAAAATATGACATTTCGAAATCTAACATGAAATACTACTGTACTACTGTTATGGCTTCCGGTATAGACTTTTGTGCGATATCATTTAGTAGTTTAATTGATTACAAGACGATGTTGAATAAAATAGCTGGATTGTGTTCATATGGTTTTGTTTAATTTTGGCTGTAGCTGTATATGGAAATCACCGTACAACAAAAAAATGTTATTTCCACCCGGTACTCCCTTGAGTTCTTTACTGAATGAAATGGTTTATTTTCAAAAAGCGATTTTGAAAAGGCATCCCTAATGCTTCCTAGTCAGGTCTGTTCTGTCTGTACCCACTGCCGCCAAATGCTCTGCTTGGAGCTTCTGTGAACCTGTGGCGTGTCAGAATGCTTGGAAAGGCAACGCTAATATACTGTAGACAGATATTTCAGTATCTCTTAAAGGGGCAACGACCACGAGTAATGAGGGTTGTTACAGGTTTTGCATAATTTAATTTCAATTGCATGCCCTTTTTAAAAAAAAAATTAAAATACAAACAGAGAGATACAGCTCTCGAGAAACGTTGTGTATCCGAATTTTAGGATTGATACATAATTAAAAAAAACAAAATAAAAATAAAATTATATATTATAATTTTATTTTTTATTTTTTGTGAGATATATATATATATATATATATAATGAACAACATTTAGATATTTTTTATTTAACATCATTTAATCAAAGAAACTACAACATGATATCATAAAAGTCTGTACCGGAAGCCATAATGGTAGTACAGTAAGTATTTCATGTTAGATTTAGAAATGTCACATTTTTCTGTTAAGTAGATGGAAAACTACAAGTTGGCGGAGTGCAATTCAATATGCTAACGTAACATTATTCAGCAGGTTTCACTCGACTTCATGAAGCGATATTAGTTCATTCTATAGGGTGTAGATGCACTTCAAGCAAATACTTTTCTGTAAAAAAAAAAAAAAAAAAGCACGCTCCAAAAATCCCTCTAGGTTTGATTTAAGCTACGTAATCAGACTTGTGTATCTGTCGCGGCATGGTTAGAGTTAACCGTCCACACTGCTGTCCGAAGCACACATCCCTTATCCCCTCGGCTTTATACTGCATGACTGGCAACAGGTGGTGGATGTGCTAACAGCACTTTGAAACTCAGCTGGAGACTTGAGAGACACAACAAAACCCGTAATGGAGCTGGCGTACCAGCGACCCTTATAATACTGCTCAAGGGCCACATATGCGGGCCCCTGGGGACCCCAGACGCTATCTCCTGGAAAACTGGACTGATGGAAGACTTTGAAAAGAAAAAAATGCAGTCGTTTAAACTATGAAGTTTATTTTAGTGTTTCTAAATATATCGCTGGCGTTTATAGATGATGCAGCTGCATATTCATCATTTACTAACAGGTCCTTCATATAGTCTGTATTTTATTCCTGTACAGCCCTGGCCACAGGTTTTGCATCAGCCTTTATAGAATGAACTAATTTTGCTTCGTAAAGTCGAATGAAACCTGTTGAATAACGTTAACATATTGAATTACACACCACCGCTTTGTAGTTTTCCCCATATGGCAACAATTGAGAAATGTGACATTTCAAAATCTAACATGAAATACTACTGTACTACTATGATGGCTTCCGATAGGCTTTTTTATGATATAATTCTGTAGTTTGTTTAATAACATGATGTTAAATAAAAGACTAAAATTATATTCATATGGGTTTTTTTTTAAATTATATCACAATCCTCAAAGTGACGCTAAACTTTTGCCCATTATCGTGGGTGCTGAATTGTTACTCGAAATATTGGAACTGAAACGTAGGAATAATTGTGTGTGTGTGTGTGTGTGCGTGCGTGCGTGCGTGCGTGCGTGTGTGTGTGTGTGTGTGCGTGCGTGTGTGTGTGTGTGCGTGCGTGGGTGTGCGTGCGTGCGTGCGTGCGTGCGTGCGTGTGTGTGTGCGTGCGTGGGTGAGTGCGTGTGTTTATTAAAATATATATTTATTTGTAATGCTTGCAGGTATTTTGTCCTGTTAATTTATGGCTTAGTTATCACGAGGTATTCCAGGATTTTTAATTAAACAGATTTCTGTTCTAATGTTTCATTAGATTGGCTTTGATTTCGCTGTGTCATTGCATTGCCATAGAGTGCCGACATTCTGGTTAGTGAAGTAATGTATCTTACTATAGATACATTAAGAGAAGACTCAGTGTTCTGCTGGTCAGTGTAAAGCAAATGTGTCGCGTTGAATCTCAAGATTTTAAAAAAAAACATTGATCTCACTTAGCTATTTAAAGTAATCGTAGCTTAAAAAAAACATTAATCTCAACCACTTCACACTTCCGTTCACACCATAGACCTCGATGTGCGGTTTTAAAAGAAACACGTGTCACAGCACACACACACACACACACACACACACACACACACACACAATGAGACACACACACACTGAGACACACACACACCGAGACACACATACACACACGCACACACACACACACACACAGAGACACACACTCATTTAAAACACGATGGCTGGTACTACTACAGCTTAGAGGAAGTTCTCAGTTCCTATGCCTTGTTCTCGGGTTATCTGTTTGCACTTCCTGGGTCGTTTCACCTCAGCAGTGGGTGTTACTGACTGAAAGAAAGCACTGTCAGTCAATACGAGGAAGCAGCTGATTGGTTATTGAGAAGCAGGCGAAGGGGGCGGGAGCAAGTTCGCCCTCTAGGTGTGAAACTGATCGTCAGTTTGATATTGTTAGTGTTGCAGCTTCCAGTGTCTGGTAATGCAATCGAATGATACTATAGAAGAAGTAGGTGGAGTGCATAAAAGTCTATACGGGAAGCCATGATAGTAGTACAGTAGTATTTCATGTTAGATTTCGAAATGTCGCATGTGTTTAGATTTTTGTCAGTTGTTTCGTTATATGGAAAACTACAAAGCGGTACGTAATTCAATAGGTCAACGTAACATTATTCAGTAGGTTTCATTCGACTTTATGAAGGAAAACGTGTTCATTCTATAGGGTGATGCTAAGCGTCTGTGTGTAGTTTACATGTTAAATAAAAGACGGTATTCTACGAGTAGGAAATCAGCAACGAAGATCTATTCTGTTGCTTTGAGTTTGGCTTGTGGAAACTAAAATCGCCGTACTGTACGTGTTTGAAAACAAAAAAGTTGCAAAGCGCATTGCAATCTGCAGGGGGCGCTGGAGGTTTTTGAGTTTGAGGATGTTTGTCAGCTTAGAAAGTGCTGAGTCGGACTCGGAGGATGTTCTCCAATCTGAAAGTACTGCATTTCTTTAATTCACCACAATGGGGGTTGCGGGCATTCAAAGTGTCTGGCCATGGAGACAGAAGTGCTCACTCACCCCTAAAGCCGAGGGGAACACGAAGCCGCTTTGTGTGGCTTGGAACTCGATTTCAGGAGACTGGGTTTCAGGCTGCTGCGCTGCGCACCAGGCAGGGAGACCTGGAGTTTGATACAGCAAACCTCAAACTAGATCTCCAGCCGGACGGGGGTCTCCTGGAACCAGGTTTTCAAGCTACATGTTCCTGAAAACAAAGGACAAGCTTTAGAGTACAGCTTGTCCCACCAGTGAAATAATCCCCGCCCCTTTGGGGCCGCCTTCCCCGCCAGTAACCAACCAGCTGCTTCCCCTGCTGACTGACACGCTTTGTAGCCAACAAGATGCTTGGAACCCGAAGACACGTTGTGCTTTAATCAGGCAGCTTAAACAAAGCCTCCTGCGTTTGACAACGTGTGGCTCCGTGTTTCCTTTTCTCTTACCGTTTCAAATTAACTGCACCTGTGGCCAATTGAAGTCATCGATTAAATTAGACAATCGCTAATTTGCCTGACCATTTTCCAAGATTTTCAGTTCCAGTGGGTGTGATTTCAGACGCACGGCCAATCAAAACTACAGAAGTAACGGGGTGTTCTAATACACCTGCGCACGCTGCTGTGTCAAGCATGGCATCTATTTTATTTACAATCTCTGAAAACCTCTAAGCTGCTTCCAAACGCAGGCGCACTGATCTGGCTATACTAGGACTAGTGTTGTAGGCGGTTCGGTTCGGTTCACTTTTTGGGTTCCTTTCTTTGTTTCTTCGTTGGAATTTTTGTAGACAAGAGATCCATTTACATTAGGATTAAGGAGGTACCGAGACGCAGGACCTATTTTAAGACCTCCCCCCCTCCCCCCTCTCCCCCTCCCCCTCACCCATCCCCCCATCCCCCCATCCACCCTCTGTGTCAAGTTCAAGTTAAGTAATGTATGTACAGCTGCGGCCGAAGGTTTAGCATCACCCTCTATGTTGAATAAACCCATTTTGCTTCATAAAGCCGTAAAGTGCTAAACTGTTCTCCAGTCACTGTGTGTGTGTGTCTGCCTGTCTGTGCTGTGTGCTCAAAGGAGCGCTCCATGGGGAATTTCTTCACATTTGCTGAGAGCTGAATGCTGTCCCAGCAGTACTGTAGTGTCAGCAAAGCCCTTGCAAATGCAGAACTAGTGCCATGAGCCGAAATAGCCAGGGGATGGGATCTGTGTATGCCTCTAAATTTAACTGCGTTGCTGCTGACTGGCAGCGCTGGGTAATGAGACTCTATATATAGGGCGATGTGATTTACTGAGATCGCCATTCTGCCCATTCAGACATTCCCCCGCGCTCATCTCTCATGCCCTCTGGTGGCAGCAAGGTGGAACTGCAGCGCTTTTCTGTCAGCATTTTAAAAAGGTGCCCGCTCTGGAACAAAGGTTTTTAACTAAATTTCTAGGTGATGCAAAAGTTTTGGCCATAGCTATAGGTGCATTCCTCAAAAGTCTCAAACTGTGCAGGTTTTCAGGTACAGCTGGAACACAATTTGAGGTAGCGTGGTAGTGAAAACTAATAAGGAGGGTTCCTACAGCCCTTGAAATGCTGGGTCACTAGACTGCAGTAATGGCTGTGTGTGCAACGCGGGGGAGGTTGAGAGCGTCTGTGATCTGGTTAATATAAACAGCTACTGCAGCGTTCTACTCGAAACGAGATCCCTTTGCGCGTTCTACTCGAAACGAGATCCCTTTACACACATATGCTCGTGTCCATTAACCCCACAGTAATAGGATTTGCACCTTTGTCAATCTGCAGCTATGGTGAAAAGTTTTGCACCACCTAGAATTTTAGGATGGAGACATCTTTGTTTTTTTTGTTTTACTACATGAACATAATTTAGATCTTTTATTTAACATCATCCAATCAAAATAAACTACAAAATGATATCGCAAAAAGAAAGTCTACCGGAAGCCATAATAATAGCACTGTAGTATTTCATGTTAGATTTCGAAACGTCACTTTTTTTTCAATGCGTCATGTTAAGTAGATGGATTCTTAATTAATTCTATAGGATTATGCAAAACTTTTGGCCAGAGCTGTGATCTGGAAGTTCGAAGCTACATAATATTTGTATGGCTAGTTTCTGCTGCTATTAATATTACTGTTTAAATATAAACATCACTCTAAAAACACGACTTCTCTTTACAGCTGTTAACTAACCGAGCTGCCTTGACCTATCAGGTATGTTCCAGGAGCCTGCCTTGAGCTGTCCCTCTGCCTTCAGAGCCACACTCACATCCCCAGAGCATCTCAAACGCCTTCTCCGCACTGTGGGCTGCCAATGCACGCTAGCGCTGCACTGACTGCAAGGCAAACCTGGGGCCAATTCCAATTCCGATTCCGATTCCAATTCCCATTCCAATTCCAATTCCATTTTCAATTCCAATTCCAATTGCCATTCCAATTCCAATGCTGTTTTGTTCATTTACAAATGCAGGTTCAATACCGCTGCTCTTAATTACAAATAGAATTGCAATGACACTAAAACGTAACAGAAGAAAACACCTCCCTGCATTGACCTCCTTTATGCTGTTGATTCTAAATAACCCAAAACTGATCAATCACAGGTACAAATACAGAAACATACGACAGAACGGTTTTTTTTTTCCAAACAAACGTGAGTCACCAAAAGTGGTTGGAAATTGAAGATTTGTAATCAAACTGCAATCGATCAATTATACGGGTTGATGATGATCACACGTACGCAGGTGAGCCGAATTTCAATTATATACAATTGCATCGCAATGCACAATTGCCATTGTGATTGCCCCCCAGGTCTGCAATGAAGTTTCAGATCTAACGCCTGCTGTATCCTCTTCACCACGCCCCCCCCCCGGTCCTGGAGGTCTCGTGGGTTGGGAAGCCCTGCTCTAGAACAGTGACCCATTCGCACTGTCAGTGGAAACCTGTTTACGAGAGACAGTCAAGGGGTAATGGAGATGAGGTCACTGGAGCTAATAAACCCCAGACAAGATGATGTTGTCGCTACAAGTACTGTGCTTGTGATATTTATTAATATGTCTTCCAGCTAAAATGTAGCCTAGCTCATTTTTCGTAAACAAACGACCCTGTCTTTTAACGTCAGCACAATGCTATCATCATTAGCACAATACAATCATAACAATACTTTGTTAATTTTTTCTAATTAATTTTACACTGATTTAAAAAAAAAAAAAAAAAAAAATTTAGTTGGGTGTTTCCAGCTCCTTGTTTGGTTTCGTTTTTCATTTGTTGTTAAGTTTTGCAGTAAAAACAATTAATTAATTAATTAATTAATTAATTAATAAAAATTGGCATTCAGAAGGGTTATCGGATTATCATGCAATCATTAGATGATGCAGTTTATTTTAAGTTTTCAGTGAGTCCCTCGCGGCTGGTTCGTTCTGCTCTGAAGTGACTGGCTGGAAAGGTTTGCTGTGAATTGGCTGCTTCGTCTTTGAAATGTATAGATGTTTAGCTTTTCCATTGAAATGACGGTGAATGTTCAGTCTCGGTATTACATGGATGCCGGTGTAACGTGCATTGTTGTGTGACGATGAGTCCGGCTGTTTTGCAGAGCGGTTAAGGCGCTTACTTGAGGTCGCTGGTTTGAGCCCAGCATCTTCCCTGTTACACTAGGTCACATCACCGCATATCAATTGATTCTAGGGTACGTGGTTTTTGAGTGATACTATTTTTTTCGTTTTGAATGGAAAGTTTCTTTTAATTAAGCCGGATTTTGAAAACACCATTTTGACAAATTATACTAAAGCAACATTACTGGGGGGGGGGGGGGGGGGGTCTGTTAAACAGAGGCAGAAATCAATACCAAGGGGAAGGTAAAGCCATAGAAATTGTTCTGGTAGTGTGACTCGTATTGTTCTGGTTCC
The DNA here is from genome assembly GCF_902713425.1 of Acipenser ruthenus. Classification (NCBI taxonomy): domain Eukaryota; kingdom Metazoa; phylum Chordata; class Actinopteri; order Acipenseriformes; family Acipenseridae; genus Acipenser; species Acipenser ruthenus. Next base: position 56,979 of record NW_026707866.1, read on the forward strand.
ATGATTTTTTTAATAGTCGTGTTAGGCAGAACTAGACTAGCGCATTATAGAGTATACAGCTCTGACCAAAAGTTTAGCATCACTTAGAAATATATATATATATATATATATATATATATATATATATATATATATATATATATATATATATATATATATATATATGACTACAACTGTATATGAACATAATTTAGATTAAATGTTCACGCTTTCAATTTTTGTCAGTTTTACGTTAAGTATATGGGGGAAAACTACAAAGCGCTGGTGTGTAATTCAATATGTTAACGTAACAACATGATTCATCAGGTTTCAAATCGACTTGATGAAGCAGAATGCGTTCATTCTATAGGGCGAGGATGCTAAACGTTTGTCCGTCGCTTCCCTGGAGATCCACACGCTTCAGTACCTCCATTTGATTTGTCTTTGTGAATTGCCTCGCCACTTCGGCACGATGCTTTTGGATGACGAGTCCTCTATAAACACTTTTTTTTCTTCAAATCCTTCTTTCCCCTAATGGAATAGAAATAGGAGACTTTGAAAGTGATCTCGGGGTCTTACAGTGGACGTGTCTTTCAAAGCATCTCGCCAATTATACGGAATGTTAGGTCACCGAAATAAACCGAATCGAAGCTTGATACGCGACACGGGCAGAAATAATAACCCAGCTTCGAGGATATGATTTACATCGCCCTGCAAGGTCCGGCTTTCGCTGGCTCAGAATATTTTTGTCCGTCGTCGATGTTTATTTAAATTGCTCACTGACCACCAGACAGACCTTGACTAGAACTTCTTTAAAACGGATCTTGAAACAGCGAGACCAAAAAGCTGCCCGGTTTCTCCAGCGAGAAATGTTACTAAAGACAGTAGCGCATATTCTGCACACAACAGCCCTAAAATATAACGACAGAAACACGTTTCAAAACACAGTATTTCAATTGATATCCGTCTAATAACCATGTAGTGTACATTTCTGTATCCCATATGATACAATTTTTAACCATTATATTATTTTGTTATAATAATAATAATAATAATAATAATAATAATAATAATAATAATAATAATAATAATGATAATAATGATGTGTTGCTGGACAGAAAAAAAGTGTTTTCTACAAGACACAGAATTAGGTCCAAAAGTTTAGCAAAAGTTTCGCATCATCACCCTCTACATAGAATGAACTAATCGCGCTTCATAAAGTCGAATGAAACCTGTTGAACAATGTTACGTCAACATATTGAATTACATAACTCTGCTTTGTAGTTTTCTATAGTTACATAAATAAAGTGGCGTTTTTCTCATGTAAACTGACTGGGCATTAACAGTGTTAAATCTATTTAGGCAGCATGATTACTTACACATATTTATCCCAGACGCATTCCGCAGAGCAGAACACTGTAAAAGCAGTGTACAAAGCCAAATGCTGGCCTCGCCTTTGTGAGTAGATAAACATCTGTTTCTGACACCTGTCTCTGCGTCACTCTTATTAACCGCGGTCCCGCCTCCTCGGCCGCTCCCTATTGGCGGAGCCAGGTGCCCGTTACAAGCTCCGATTTCAACCGAATTAGAAAGTGCACAAGCAGCACCAGCTCGGGCTTTAACTTGTAAGGGCTGAAATGTGTGCTGTTGCTGGGCTTGCGTGTATAATTCTGTACCACGTTAACCTTTCTATCTACAGCAGCGCGCCAAACGTTTTGCATCACCTAGAATTTTAGGTTTGAGACGTCATTTAATATATTATTTATTTATTTATTTCTTAGCAGACGCCCTTATCCAGGGCGACTTACAAATGTTATAAGATATCACATTATTTTTTTTTTACATAGAATTACATTATTTAGTTACACATTTTTTTTACATACAATTACCCATTTATACAGTTGGGTTTTTAGTGGAGCAATCTAGGTAAAGTACCTTGCTCAAGGGTACAGTAGCAGTGTCCCCCACCTGGGATTGAACCCACGACCCTCCGGTCAAGAGTCCAGAGCCCTAACCACTACTCCACACTGCTGCCCCAATTATATACATAATTTGGATTTTTTATTTAACATCATCATGTAATCAAAAATAAATAAATAAAAAATTATGTCACATAAAAGTCTACCAGAAGCCATAATCGTAGTACAGTAGTATTTCATGCTAGATTTTGGAAATGTAGCATATTTTCAATTTTTGTCAGTATCTGGGAAAACTACAATGTCCGGTGTGTAATTCAATATATTAAGGTAACATTATTCAGCAGGTTCTATTCGACTTTATGAAGCATAATTAGTTAATTCTGTAGGGTGATGCAAAACTTTTGGTCAGAACTGTAAAGTTCAGATTCGTGGAAACCGTTATATAAAAAACACCGTACAAAGGGTTTGCTGTATTTACACGCTCTTTCAAGTGATACAAAGACATGTTCTGTGGTCTAAGGATTCTCCCTCCCCCGGGAGTGGGGTGTGGTTAATGCACGGAATAGCCTACCGGGTGAAGTACTAGGATCTAAAACACTGTGGACGGTTTTAAAAAAAATATAGATTCTGCTAACAAGGGGCCAGCCTTGATGGGCTAAATGGCTTTCTCTCGTCCCCAAACGTATGTTCTTATCAAGGCAGTGGTGGAAGAATGACGTAGGCGTAGCGTATTGCCCAGAGAATGCTGAATGGTTGATGGCAGATCTCTTCAGTTACAGGCGTGTCAGACTCCAGTCTCCGAGGCTCGTTGAGTCTTCCGGTTTCCAGTCCAACCTGATCTCTCGATCAACTTTATTGATCCGATCCTTTGCTCAATTGAACACGTTTATATATATATATTCTTCAAGGTCTTTTAGAGTTGAACAAAAAGGAGTTTGACACCCCTGCCTCAGAATGGAGAACTCAACTCAAGAACCCCGTGTTTTGCGGATGAGTTGCTGTGCATTCATCGAGGTTAACGAAGGCTGAAACACGCGTTTTCAATTTTCTTGCAGTTGGCCGCTCAGGTCCTCGATGACTTGGAGGATGAAGATATCGGGTTCGGTCTCGTCGACTCGGAGAAAGATGCAGCTGTTGCTAAAAAACTGGGTAAGACTTTCTATCGACTCGCACAGAGGAGAACGGATTGCATGTACAGCTACGGAGAGAAGATTTGCTATAGAATTAACTCATTTTGCTTTGTAAAGTCGAATGAAACCTGCTGAATAATGTTACCTTAACATATTGAATTTCACACCAGCGCGTTGTAGTTTTCCATGTCCTTAACACAAAATGCGACATTTCGAAATCTAACATGAAATATTACTGCAATATTATTATGGCTTCCGGTAGACTTTTGCGCGACATACTTTTGTAGTTTCTTTGATTACATGCTGTTAAATAGAATATCTAAATTATGTTCATATCATATATCACCTAAAATCCTAGGTTATTAAAAAATGTGTCAGTTTTTCGTTCAGTATCTGGAAAACTACAAAGCGCTGGTGTGTAATTCAATATGTTAATGTAACATTATTCAGCAGGTTTTAGTCGACTTTATGAAGCAAAATTAGTCAAATATATATAGAGGGTGAGGATGCAAAACTTTTTAGCCAGAGCTGTAGAGTAGCATCCATGACTAATTATTATTATTATTATTATTATTATTATTATTATTATTATTATTATTATTCGTGTCACAGGGCAGTACATGGTTACAATGCAAGACTAATATTTAAATACAGTGTAGTTTAGAGAAAGTTAAAATAATAATTCTACTAAAATACATGAACTTGGATGCAACAAATTATATCTACAATGAGAGATTAGCAGTGCAATAGTGCAAGGATAGCACACCAGCTGAAGCTCCAGTAACGTGGTGCTGAGGTCAGGCGAGTCCAGTGCAGAGCAGGAGGGGCGGATCAAGAGATCTACAAGCGCGGTCTGAAGAGGGGAGTGTTAAACGCTCAATGCTGATAGAAAGTGCGATTGGGATGAGAAGCGTTTTGACTACAAGTCTGTGTCGATGTGCGCAGGTATGGACGAGGAGGACAGCATTTACATCTTCACAGACGATGAGGTCATCGAGTACGATGGGGAGCTGGCGGCCGACACTCTGGTCGAGTTCATTTTGGACGTGAGTCTTTCTTTCATTTGGGTTTACGGGTCCAGCAGTTAGAGGTGCGGTCAAGGCGGAACACGCGTACTGATAGGCAAGCGGAGTCACGTGACTCGCATCTCTGACACACACACGCTGAGACACACAAACACACACACACACACACACACACACACACACGTGAATAAAGTAAAGCATTCTGACAAGGTGGAGGAGAAGGATGCTTTGTGGAAATTAGATAAATGCATCACCTATTTATTATATGTGTTACTAGAATTTGGTATGCAAATAAAATGTGATTTAATGTATTAAATACTTATTGTTTAAGAAAATTGATATTTTAGTGGCGTTCCGGTACCTTCAGATTTAGGATTTATTTAGACTGCAGTCTTTTTCATTTAAGACATTTTAAAGAAAGCGCGCAGCTCTGTGCAGTCGTGTGTTCAATCATTTACCAGGAAGGAAGCAAACTAAACCGGCTGCCAGGTTCCTGAATGCAGCGTGACAGGCAGTGCGTTAAGATCTCTAATGGTGAATTCGAACCCCCATCCCCAGGTGATTGAAGACCCCGTGGAGTTCATCGAGGGGGAGCGCGAGCTGCGGGCATTCGAGAACATCGAAGACGAGATCAAACTGGTGGGATACTTCAAGAACGAGAATTCAGAGCGTACGTACTGCGAGAGACGAAGCTAAGAGCTCACACAATGATCACACTGTAACTCCTCCTAGCGGCCGATGGGTTAATAACACTGACGTCAGCATAAGACATGTACTGACCTCTCCACTATGGAGCTTGCTCTTTCAGTTCAATGGTAAAACTTTCGTCTTTGAAAGTGTAGGGTCTGTGGTTTGTACCCAGCCCTCGCTTTCCCATTCAATTGGGCCGAGATGCCAGTTCATTACAACACACACCTGCACGCACTGTAAATGGACTTATTATTATTTGTTTATTTAGCAGACGCCTTTATCCAAGGCGACTTACAGAGACTCGGGTGTGTGAACTATGCATCAGCTGCAGAGTCACTTACAATTACGTCTCACCCGAAAGACGGAGCACAAGGAGGTGAAGTGACTTGCTCAGGGTCACACAGTGAGTCAGTGGCTGAGCTGGGATTTGAACCGGGGACCTTCTGGTTACAAGCCCTTTTCTTTAACCACTGGACCACACAGCCTCCTACCACTGGACCACACTTGCATTTGATAAGGCACAGTCGCTATCCGCTCAAAGCTGTAAAACTACTTTTTTTTTGGTTGTTCAGTAAATACTTATGTTACTCGTGTCTGCTTACCTGACTTATTTTATCCGCAAAGATAGCAGCAGGTATATATCCAGGGAATCTCAAAGCAAGAAGTAAGCCAGATAAACGGAGATGTGATCATTCAGAATCAGAGCAGCAGAACTCAGAAACACTCATGATTATTGAGAACAAATCTATTTCTATTTTAATTCCAGACTACAAAGAGTACGAAGACGCCGCTGAAGAGTTTCACCCCTACATCAACTTCTTTGCCACTTTTGAAGCAAAGGCAAGTCGGGGTTTTCAACGCCCGCTGGTAATTTAGCAACACAGAAAGGATTCAGAACCTCTCTGGTTTATTTATTAATTGTTCTTCTCCATGCCCAGATCGCTAAGAAACTGGATCTGAAAATGAACGAGGTTGATTTTTACGAGCCCTTCATGGATGAACCCAGAGTGATCCCGGGAAAGCCGTACACAGAGGATGAGATTGTGGACTATATCGAGGATCACCAGAGGTGCGAGGGAGGGGTACTATCCTTAAAATAACTTGATAGAGCGTAGGAGCTTCCAATACCAGAACAAATCGCCGGTTGAACAGCTAGCATCTTATTTCGATACATCCAATGATAGGCAAGGAAGGGATTGGTATCTTACCTCAATCCACGACGTTGTGCTCCAGAGTTCACCTCCAACAGCCGCCACCTGCTTTTTTTGGCTTCGTCTAATGGGGGGAGGGCAGCTATCCTGCCCCCCCCCTGCCCCCCTCACATTTATGAGTACCAACCAATGACGATTGACTTCCACGTTGATTGGAAGATTTGCCGTTGGTGGTATAGTAGTGAGCATAGCTGTCTTCCAAGCAGTTGACCTGGGTTCGATTCCATCTTTATGATGTAACTATCACTGACACTTATCTGCTCCGTTATTGAATCGTATTTTGTCATATACTTGTACTTGCCAGAACCAAAGTCATTGTATTTATCTTGCTCTTAATTGTATCAATACTTGTACTGTGATTCTTGAAATGTATTTTTGTTTATGACTGTAAGTCGCCCAGGATAAGGGCATCTGCTTAGAAATAAATAATAATAATAATAATAATTAGAAGAAGAAGAAGAAGAAGAAGAAGAAGAAGAAGAAGAAGATTATTTTCCTCTCATCCATCATTTTACAGTCGTACTGCAAAGAACATATTATTCTTACAATCGGATTTAAAAAAAAACACTCTAGACTCAATGAGTTCCACTCTCAAGTTCCTGGCCGTAGAGGCAATTATTATTATTATTATTATGTGTTTATTTAGCAGATGTCTTTATCCAAGGTGACTTACAGAAACTAGGGTGTGTGAACTATGCATCAGCTGCAGAGTCACTTACAACTACGTCTCACCCGAAAGACGGAGCACAAGGAGGTTAAGTGACTTGCTCAGGGTTACACAATGAGTCAGTGGCTGAGGTGGGATTTGAACCGGGGACCTCCTGGTTACAAGCCCTTTTCTTTAACCACTGGACCACAAAGCTTCACGCTATTGGCAAAAGGAGAACAATGATTGGTGCTCGTACAATCACATAGCCCTAGGCATTAACAAATCATAGAATATTAGGTCAGGCTTACTTAAAAAATATATATTATTATATTAATGCAAGGGAAGTGAGACTAACTTGTCTGTCTTCATTTCTTTTCAGGCCAACATTGAGGAAGCTGGAGCCATACAACATGTACGAGACCTGGGTGAGTCAGGCAGGCTGCAGCTTTGTAGTGCTTATTTTTGTAATAAAGCCCCCATGGTAAAACTAGCGTTGTTTGTCCCTTTAGGTCTACCGTAGCACATATCCACGCTGTAAATTCTGTTGATAGTAACATAGACCACAAAGATAAAGTTAAGATCACATTTTTTTTATGAGATTGTTGTTATAATGTCTTAGCATCAATCCGATTGGCCAACCTGTCAAAAATGATTATGATTTTAAAAAATGGACTACGGCTAATGCGTGACGTGGAATTCCGTAGAAAACCGTACAGCTCAGGCCAAACGTTTAGCATCACCTAGAACTTTAGGATTGAGAAATAATTTAAAAAAATGCAACTATATGAACATCATTTTGATATTTAACATCATGTAATCAAAATGAACTACAAAATAATATTTACTGGATGTTTACTGGAAGCCATAATAGTAGTACAGTAGTATTTCATGTTAGATTTCAAAATATCACATTTATCAATTATCAGGTTTTTTTTTGTTTTGTTTTGTTTTGTTTCTTTAAGTACAATAGATAGGGAAAACTACAAAGCCGTGGTATATAATTCAATATGTTAACAAGGGAACATTATTCAGCAGCTTTCATTGGACTCTATGAAGCTGAGGGAGTTCATTCTATATAGAGGGGGTGGAATTCAATATGTTAACAAGGGAACATTATTCAGCAGCTTTCATTGGACTCTATGAAGCGGAGGGAGTTCATTCTATATAGAGGGGGTGGAATTCAATATGTTAACAAGGGAACATTATTCAGCAGCTTTCATTGGACTCTATGAAGCTGAGGGAGTTCATTCTATATAGAGGGGGTGGAATTCAATATGTTAACAAGGGAACATTATTCAGCAGCTTTCATTGGACTCTATGAAGCTGAGGGAGTTCATTCTATATAGAGGGGGTGGAATTCAATATGTTAACAAGGGAACATTATTCAGCAGCTTTCATTGGACTCTATGAAGCTGAGGGAGTTCATTCTATATAGAGGGGGTGGAATTCACTATGTTAACAAGGGAACATTATTCAGCAGCTTTCATTGGACTCTATGAAGCTGAGGGAGTTCATTCTATATAGAGGGGGTGGAATTCAATATGTTAACAAGGGAACATTATTCAGCAGCTTTCATTGGACTCTATGAAGCTGAGGGAGTTCATTCTATATAGAGGGGGATGATGCTGAACTTTTGGCCGCAGCTGTAATGGTAACTCTCACCAGTTAGAAAGTGGTACGGGAGTGTGTAGTTAGCGCTTGTTATGTTGAACACTTCAATAGTAACATACTGACGGTTTATCTCCGTTTCTTGCTTGCTGTCAGGAAGATGATATCGATGGGTTCCACATCGTTGCCTTCGCAGAAGAAGAGGACCCAGGTACCGTCAATCACTGCCTGGCCACGACCAGAAAAACAATATGTACACTGCAGTATATATATATACTGATGCCAGTGTGCAGAACTATTCATAGGCTGGAGATTCACTTCCCAATGCAAACCCAACACAGAAATACCTCTCCAAAAAATGTAATTAGGACGCATGTAAAATTACATCAGATAAATACAGTCCCTTCAGGCACCCGACTCTACAGCTCCACCATTGTTGATTGTAGGATAATGGGGAGACACTTTCCATTTGGTGTCTCTAATGACTGTGTGTTTGCGTAGCAGTTACTTAGTAAATACATATGTGCTCACACATCATTAAAAATGTTATTATGCAGAGTTGCAATGTATTTTTGCATGATGTAACTCCTTTTTGATACAATTGCATGCTTCCCTGTATTGTGCAAAACAGATTTACACAGAAAACGAATAAGAACAAACACAAAATAAAAAATTACAAATAAGCAAACAAAATAGCAAAAAATAAAAAACCTGCTTGTATCTGCAAGTGGATCTGGTTTTTGACTCCAATCCTGAGCTTCTCTCTCTCTCTCTCTCTCTCTCTCTCTCTCTCTCTCTCTCTCTCTCCTTTCCCGCGTAGACGGTTTTGAGTTCCTGGAGATCCTGAAGGAAGTCGCTGAAGACAACACCGATAACCCAGACCTGAGTATCATTTGGGTCGACCCTGATGACTTCCCCCTGGTGAGGAAAACCAAAGGAAAAACAAACAAACAACCTAGTCACAGGATTGAAACAGCCTGTAGAAAACAGCTGCCGTGTTCTAGCTGTACCTGCTAGGTGACTGAGAGCAGCACCAGTCCTTAAACCAGGGTGTTACTGAGCCCAGGAAATGCAGAAGGAAACAATGACTTTTTTTGTCGCAAGAACAGGAACTCAGGACAAGGGTCTGACAAGGGTTCCGACGCTAGGGAGCACAAAATATATATTTACTATGGAAGTGGTTTTATCTTTAATGGGACCCTGTGGAGTATGTAAACTTGTCCGTTGCCACGGTATTATTTTTACAATGTGCTTTGGGATGCTGTGAAGACCCAGCTGTGCAAGTCCACTAATTTTATAGGTGTTTTATTTTCCTTCCAGGGTTGGAGGTCAAATCCCTTTTACTCAATTCCAACAATGCATTGAGGGAAATCGCCATTGGCAGTATTCTGTTAAAATGAGCTTCTCGTTTTCAGTGGCAAACAAACAAGTTCAATCGAAGTCGCTGTTTGTTTGTTTGTTAGTCAATTAAACTGGATTCAAACAAAAGCAATTGAGCGATCGCAACACTTATTATGATGTCTCTTAAAAATATCAACTCTGATTCCTTCGAAGGGGATTGGGAATTGCTTTTAGAAATGAATTGGAATTGAAAAACAGGAACTGACCCTCAACCCTGCTTCAGGGTTTAGTACGTCGCTTACCATCATGAGGTGATCAATATAAAACATGTCATTGTAATTAAAATAGGATAAGTTAATTTGAGATAAGCAAATTGTACATAGGATTCAAAACGCTTAGAAAAATACCAACCTGGCAATGGTACCATTAAAAGTGAAATCTCTTCTGCCCAAATGAATGAGTTGCACTGAATACCTGAATATGTACAGGTAAGTCCTAGCTTGTGAACTTTCTCTCTCCTGTATTAGCTGCTGTGTGAATGCTGCTCTCTCCTGTATTAGCTGCTGTGTGAATGCTGCTCTCTCTCTCTCTCTTTTCTGCTCCATTGTATTCTGACTTCCCCTGTCTTCTTTCAGCTCGTTCCCTACTGGGAGAAGACCTTCGACATTGACCTGTCCTCACCACAGATCGGGGTCGTCAATGTCACTGATGTAAGTATAACCCCACCTTTATCTTGTACCCTCCTACGCTCTCTGCCGGCCTTTCTCTTGAGTTAATCAGTACCAACATTGTGTCATAGTACACCATGGTACTGTTAAGATGAGGGTACACAAAGCCACTTTTGCGGCTTGGAACTTGGTTTCAGGAGACTAGGTTTCAGGCCGCTGCATGGCACTCTGAAGGAGACTTGGGGTTTGATACAGAAACCTCAAACTAGTTCTCCCGGCGGTCTCCTGGAACCAGGTTTCAAGTCGCTGTTCCTGAAGAAGTGGCTTCGTCTGGTTCAAAGCAGCTGGTTTGGGTCTTAAAAAGATGCCACTGATTCAACATCAGCAGCCCTTCCTGCCCTCACCACTCTGTTTTCTGTGCTGCGCTTAGAGTATGGGCTGGGAGTATCTTTGTCAATTCCTTTATAAGATTTTAAAGACTTCCAAAGTCCACCCTATTTCTTCTTAGTTGCATGGCTAAACGAACTGAAGTAATTGATGTAGATGTAAGAAGCAACAGAGGTGCAAGCAGCAGCCACCCCCAACACACACACACACACATTACAGCATGGCCCCAACTAGACGTGTCTCACCTTACAAGTGCTGCTCGTTCTTGTGGTTCTCCACAGGCGGACAGCGTGTGGTTGGAGATGAAGGATGATGATGACCTGCCCTCCGCCGAAGAACTGGAGGACTGGATCGAGGATGTTCTCGACGGAGACATCAACACCGAGGATGATGATGATGATGATGATGACAGCGACGAGGATGACAGCGACGAGGACGACAGCGATGAAGATGATGACAGCGATGAAGACGATGACAGTGACGAAGACGATGACAGTGACGAAGACAGCGATGAAGACGATGATGATGATGATGACAGCGATGAAGACGATGATGATGATGATGATGATGATGACAGCGATGAAGATGACGACAGTGACGAAGACGAAGATGACGATTAAACTCTCATCTTTCAGAAAATCCGCCTGCTGCCCCCCACCCCAAAAAAACAGGCCGATTTGTTTTGTCATTGATTCTCTACATCATTGATCCCACCTTTCCTATCCCCCACCGTCTGTTATCCTATTACCAACACCCATCAAAAAGTCACCTTTGCTTCATACTCTCCTCGTCAAGCACTCGTCTTGTTGAATTCAAATCAAGACTCACCCTTGTTTCAGTCCTCCCGTCGACACATGAATTCAAACCCGTCCGTCTTCAGGAATAATCACCGCATCACAATCTGAGACCTTCTCAATAGGTTTCTGATTCTCGGGAGAACTGTCTAGTTTCTACCCCCCCTAATCCCCCTAAAAAAAAAAGGTTTTGTCCTATCCTAAATAAAGATGGACAGTGTCTTACAACCAGGCGCCCTTTGCCCAAATTCATTTTGGCTATTGTGTAGATCTTAGAAAAGCCACGACTGTATTCTGTAAGGAGACATCACAACCTTCACCCATTGACCATTGACACCTTAGAGTTAGTTCTGCTGTACAATCAATTCTTCGTAGCCCATGAAGTTGTCGCCTGGTCATCATCCTTAGAGCAGGTTATCTGGCGACTATACTTCTCATTTCATAAAGGTGAATTTGCAAACCCGAACCCAAAGCGGGCACACCTCCTGATCATGTCCCTTTCATTGGAACTGGCTTTGGGCAATGGGCTTTGAAACCCAATGGGCTTTGTGTTCTGTCCCGCTCGCCCTATACCTTAAAGAACAGAAAAAAGTCAGTCAGAAAAAAAACACACAACCTTACTCCTCGGGGACCCCCTGTGTCTTCCAACATTCCTTAACTAAACCCTCAGTTGAACTCTTAACAAGTTGCTCAACTGGAGTTTTTTTGTTATTCTCTGCTCCTAAATAAGATTTCAAAGTTACGGTATTATAGTTAACTTGACAACTTTTGTAAGAGCTGGAAAATCAATTAAAACAGCATAGTCAAGCAAATTATTATCAGTTCAATTAAGGGAGTAGTTAGGTAATTCAGCGCTCAATTGGAATGAAAAACAGAAGACACTGGGGGGTCCCGAGGACCTGGTTTGAGAACCACTGTCTTAAGAGTTTTTTGACTCTGTGCATAATTCTGTTGCTTTTGAAATATGCACATACCGGACCTAATTTGCAGAAGAGCCTTGCTTGGTTTCTTACAGCTCACTGAAAGAGCACTTTGGGGCTGGATGTATACATCAGGGGCTGATCCGAAGTTGGGTCCGGCTTTATTTCTTTGATATCTGCAATCAAGTTTTTGTTACCTTACACGGTATTGAACGGGGAGTTTATCCTCCTTTGCCTGTGAAATAAATTGCTGTACAATGAAATGTTTTCTACTGGTAAAAACACATTTATTTTATTGATTTTTTTTTTTTTTAAAGATAAAGTGATCTTACTGTAAAGTCTTAAATCTGACAGCTAAATATGAAGAAAAAAAATAATTAAATAAAAGTGTGCTTCCAAGATCTTTTGTTGGAAAAAGAGAAAGACATCGAACCCCCACATGGTTGTGCTTTGTTTGTATTTTCTTACTTTCTGGACTCATTTTTACAGCGTCATTGTCTTTTTCATTCAGTTTTTTTGCTTATTTAGGGACCATATTTTCATTGTTTTTGGTAAGCCATTTTATCTATCTATATATATATATATATATATATATAGTTGTTGTTGTTTATTTAGCAGACGCCTTTATCCAAGGCGACTTACAGAGACTAGGGTGTGTGAACTATGCATCAGCTGCAGAGTCACTTACAACTACGTCTCACCCGAAAGACGGAGCACAAGGAGGTTAAGTGACTTGCTCAGGGTCACACAATGAGTCACTGCCTGAGGTTTGATTTGAACCGGGGACCCCCTGGTCACAAGCCCTTTTCTTTAACCACTGGACCACACAGCCTCATTATTATTATTATTATTATTATTATTATTATTATTAGTGACTTGCTCACTAATAATAATAATAATAATATTAAAAGTGACTTGCTTAGGGTCACACACAGTGAGTGAGCCGGGATTTGAACTGGGGACCTCCTGGTTACAAGACCTTTTCTTTAACCACTGGAACACACATCCTCAATAGACAGACAGACAGACAGACACATTGATTAATTGAATACGACATCAGTTTTCAATATACTTTGAATTCAAATATCAAAGATTTGGTATCAGATATATTTCCAAAGACCCAACCCTCAATTCCTCAATTCAGAAGTAAAACTACTATCAGTCAAAATCCAGACACATTTCAGCTAATGACCTTTACGTCATAATGATGAGGACTTCTTTAGGTCCCATGTTTTTATGCATCTTTCACAGGGTTCATAGAGAATAAAGACGCGATCCACACAACGTATGAGAACTAGAACCAAGTTTAATCAAGTTAGGTATTATACAACCTACCGCAGCTGCCATTTCTAGACACATTTATATGGCATATTTATTACAAGAACCTAATTATATATATATATATATATAGATATATACACACACACACACACACACACACATATACTCCCCCTCTACCCAGTGTCTTACAGTCAGCAGCGACGTCACCTTGCCACAGAGTTTTCTCATCTCGGTTACAATCTCGCAAATTCACATACAGTGTATTACAAATAAACATCGGCATCACTCGATATCAAATCGGAAATATTTCCATGACTCCTTCCCAAGATGCATTGCCAGACGCGAGGTCCGGTCTCCCATCTTCAGTATCTGAAGCACGTCTTTCCCGGTTCGATTGCCTCGGTGTCTTGATTTGACCAAGCGAACGAAAACACTGGGAAGCAAGACTCGAAACTTAAAAGCAGAAGAGCTATGACACTACTTTGGTATCATTTGATTCACGTTTTATTTATTTGTTTTAAAATAAAACAGCAGCAGTGTGGAGTAGCGGTCAGGGCTCTGGACTCTTGACCGGAGGGTCGTGGGTTCAATCCCAGTTGGGGACACTGCTGCTGTACCCTTGAGCAAGGTACTTTACCTAGATTGCTCCAGTAAAAACCCAACTGGATAAATGGGTAATTGTATGTAAAAATAATGTGATATCTTGTAACAATTGTAAGTCGCCCTGGATAAGGGTGTCTGCTAAGAAATAAATAATAATAATAATAATAATAAACCAGCATAGCAAATGACAATGCAACACTGATAGAGTACAGCACACAATAAGGGGGGGTTTCAAAAGGATCCTGAAACTAATTAAGGGGAGCAAAGTGCTTCTCAAACTAGAATAGCTTACACCGGGGTGCCCACAGGATTGACTTACAGGTGAAGTATCCTAGTTATGGTTTTTAATGGGTTCGCAACCTTTAGTGCTTACTAGAAGCCAAATACAACAATATCAACATGTTTCAACACAAAGCATCTCGAATGAATGAATCAATCAACCAATCCATCGATCTACAGCAGGGCTGGCCAACCAATCACAGTCCTGGAAGGCCACTCAATTCTACTCCAGGTTTGTTTAACAGGTAAAACGACATCGTGATCTACCTCAGGGTCTGGATAGATGGAGGCTTATTTAATCGGTTCAGTTAAACGATTTAGAACAGGGTGTGGAAGAGGGCCAGCTTCAGGCAGCCCTGCATTAGAGTCCTCAACCAAGCTCCTCAAAAACAGCCCAGCCCAGCTGCCCTGGCACTTGACATCTCTTACTGCCAAGCTGCTCTTCAAATGAATGAACATGTCACAAGAAATGCATCCTCCCTCTTGGAAATCACTAGAACGCTACCTTTTCGAAATTTTGTATTTTATTTTAAATATACCCAGTTTATTTTTTTCCTGCTGCTGTACTGTTAAATCAGCTTCTGCAACGAAAAACTGAACTCACTCCCCACTGTGAATCCGTTGGTGGTCTTTAAGGTGGTCCACCCGGCTGAACTTCTTGCTGCAGACGGAGCAGTGATAAGGAGTCTCCCCGGTGTGGATTCGTTGGTGCCGCCTTAAAGCCCCAGACTCCTTGAAGGCCTTCCCACAGTCCCCGCAGCTGTAGGGCGTCTCTCCCGTGTGAACCCGCCTGTGCTTCTTCAAAGTCCCCGCACCCTTGAAGCTCTTCCCACAGTCCGGGCAGCCGTAGGGAGCTTCTCCTGTGTGGATCCTCTGGTGCTCCTTCAGAGAACACATCCACTTGAAGCTCTTCCCGCATTCCGAGCAGTGGAAAGGAGTCTCTCCCGTGTGGACCTGCTGGTGCGTCCGGAGCTGCCGGATTTGCCGGAAGCTCCTCCCGCAGTCGGCGCAGGCGTAAGGGGTTTCTCCGGTGTGGATCCGCTGGTGGGTCTTCAGGTTCCCCAGCTGGCTGAAGCTTTTCCTGCACTGGGCGCAGTGGTAGGGGGTCTCCCCCGTGTGGATTCGCTGGTGCTCTTTCAAGTGGCCCAGCTGGCGGAATTTCTTTTCGCATTCGGTGCAGTGGTAAGGCGACTCCCCCGTGTGAATCCTCCGGTGTCTCTTAAGAGCGCCCGAGTCTTTGAAATTCTTCCCACATTCGATACAGTGGTAAGGAGACTCTCCCGTGTGAATCCTCCGGTGTCTCTTGAGCGTTCCCGAGCCGTTGAAACGCTTCCCGCATTCCGTGCAGATGTATGGCGGGAGAAATCCGGCCGGGGTTTTAAGTGAACCCAGCTGGTCGGAATCGTCTCCTCCGCAACCGAAGGCATACAGAGTCTCCCCGGAATGGGTGACCTCCTTGGTTTTAAGGTTTAGGCTTTGTCTGGATTCAGGGTAGTCACACGGTGTCGCCGCCGTTTCCTCTGTGTTGTTTTTTTCCTTCCCATCAGAACGCTCTCCCATTCCCTCGCCGTGCTTGGTCTCTGCTACACGACAAGTTCCCGGTTCGACGGCGGATTCAGAGGTCGCAGGAACGTCGGCGGGTGGAATTTCACTCCCTCTGCCGTTTGGTAACGGGAGGCCCGTGGTGTGAACAGAACGAGTTTTGAGTATCTTCACGATCTCCTCCAGGTGAGTCTTCTTCATGTGCTTGGCGAGGTCTCGCTGGCGACTGAAACGACTTCCGCAGTGAGGGCAGGAGCTGCCAACAAATCCGGGGTCACGTTCTTCATCATCTGGAGAGAGCGAGAGAGAGAGAGAGAGAGAGAGAGAGAGAGAGAGAGAGAGAGAGAGAGAGAGAAAGAAAGAGCGAGAAGAGAGAGAAGAGAGAAAGAAAGAAAGAAAGAAAGAAAGAAAGAGCGAGGAGAGAGAGAAGGAGAGAGAGAAAAGAGAGAGACAAAGGAGAGAGAGAAGAGAGAAAGAAAGAAAGAAAGAAAGAAAGAAAGAAAGAAAGAAAGAAAGAAAGAAAGAAAGAACGAAAAAAGAAAAAACAATTACAGCACTGGACTGCAAAGGTCACTGTATATTACTGACATTAAAAACATTCTACCACAGTAAAATACCAGTGCATTAGAACACACCCCATTGATTCTGTAGTTTTTACTTGTTGTGCGGATGACATCAG
The DNA here is from genome assembly GCF_902713425.1 of Acipenser ruthenus. Classification (NCBI taxonomy): domain Eukaryota; kingdom Metazoa; phylum Chordata; class Actinopteri; order Acipenseriformes; family Acipenseridae; genus Acipenser; species Acipenser ruthenus. Next base: position 73,684 of record NW_026707866.1, read on the forward strand.
ACCACTGGAACTGAAAACTGTGAGTTTAATAATAAGACACACCTGAGCTTGTTACCTAGACACACTGGGGCTGATCAAGCTGGTAGTAAAACCTGGACTGGGTGACACTGCTGTGCAATAGGAGTCTGATTTCCAAGCCCTTGTTTACACTTTCCACATACATTATGGATGCCACAGTACAGCTATGGCTAAAGGTTTAGTAAAATCCTGCTGAATAATGTTACGTTAACATTTTGAATTACACACCACTTTATAGTTTCCCCATATACTTAACAGAACAACTGGCATTTCGAAATCGAACATGAAATACTACTGTACTACTATTATGACTTCCGGTGTAGACTTTTATGTAATATAATTTTGTATAATTTTTCTTGATTACATGACTTTAAATAAAATATCTAAATTATGTCATTTTTTATTTAATTATTGTCTCAATCCTAAAATTCTAGGCGAGGCAAAACTTTTGGCAAGTTGCAGTACTTACATGACGTAGCAGGAGACCGACTGATTTTAGACGAGTCCCCTGCAGGTATTTCCTCTTTCCCAGTCTCCGATTCATTCCCAGCCTCTCGCACAGGGCTGGAATCTGCATCCTTATAATCAGAGCCCTGTCCAGTCTCCTCATCTTTAAGGACACTGGACGGGGTTTGATAGACGAATTCCCCTTTGCTGTGGGCAGTTTCCAGATCAGGCAGCTCATCTTTTGGGGCAGGATTCATCTTCGCTTGCAAAGATTTTCCTCAGCTGCAGCATCCGGTATCCGCTGATTGCACTGTGGGGAAAAATGTTGATGGGATTGAAGACATGTGACGATTTGACGTCTTCCAAAGGCTCGTCTTTTCAGGGATGTTCTAGGTGAGCTCCCGTTGAAATGAATTACAAAAAAAGGGGGACAGGGGTTTGTAAAAGAGGAATTGTGCCTCCAAGCGATTGAATATTAACTATGGAAGTTGCTTGACTTTGAATGGAACAGGCGTATTTTGCAGAATTGAACTCGATACAGGTATTCTTCAGCTGGAAATATATAGAGAGCAATTTTTGTATTTGGATGTTTTGTTCTTGCAGTTATGCACCGCTGATGTGAGAGAGCGAGTGTGTGTTTGTGTGTGACAGTGTGTGTGTGTGCGAGAGAGAGTGTGTGTGCGAGAGAGAGAGAGTGTGTGTGTGTGTGTATGTGAGAGAGAGAGAGAGTTAGTGTGCGTGTGTGTGTGTGTGTGAGAGAGAGAGAGAGAGTGAGTTAGTGTGTGTGTGAGAGAGAGAGAGAGAGTTAGTGTGCGTGTGTGTGTGTGAGAGAGAGAGAGAGAGTTAGTGTGCGTGTGTGTGTGTGAGAGAGAGAGAGAGAGAGTTAGTGTGCGTGTGTGTGTGAGAGAGAGAGAGAGTGAGTTAGTGTGTGTGTGTGTGAGAGAGTGAGAGAGTGAGTTAGTGTGTGTGTGTGAGAGAGAGAGAGAGTGAGTTAGTGTGTGTGTGTGTGTGTGTGTGTGTGAGAGAGAGAGTTATTGTATTTCTTGCTCTTATTGTATTACTTGTATTGTAACACTTGAAATGTATTTGCTTACGATTGTAAGTCGCCCTGGATAAGGGCGTCTGCTAAGAAAGAAATAATAATAATAATAATAATAATAATAATAATAATAATAATAATAATAGTGAGTGAGGTAATTACTGTGCGTGTGTGTGTGTGGGGGGGGTCATTTATTTTACCATCGGCGATTTAACTTTGCAGACCCCAAAGACCACGTCTTTCTACTATTTATTAATATATGTATGTATGTATGTATGTATGTATTTATTTATTTATTTAAATAACAATAGCTCACTTTTACCGCACCTCAGTATACTTGTTTTAATTTATTTGTTTGTATTTTTTTATACAAACATCCACAGAACTCTAAACAAAATGCATCCAAACCGGTATATAACCTGAATTACAATATAATAATAATAATAATAATAATAATAATAATAATAATAATAATAATAATAAACTCTGTTGCATATGATTTAGGGGGAGAATGGGTACCCTTTAGTTTAATAACGACCTGTCTGAGACAGACGTCATCAGTTCTTTTCCCCTACCTCTGTTGTTTGTATCCCACACAGTCAGGTTCAATGTTCGTTGCTCGCTTCGCCGCGTCCAGCCCTTTTCTTTGTCCGATCTCTTTTTGTTTAAGTCTGCTTACTGTGAGCGACTCAGCTTTGGCACCGCCGGCATATCAAAACCATCCAGCATTAACAGCACTCAAAACATTCTGCGTCCGACTAGCAATCCTATCGCAAACTGCCTCTATTGAGAGAGTGAATTACAAGACGAAAGCAGTCTCGCATTTGCAAGCTTTCTAGTCTCGCCCCAACATCGACATTCTGCATGTAGCGCTGCAGTCGCTTGCCAGTGACCCGTCCAAGCTGCATTAATTGACAGGGTTACCAAGCGAATCACCAAACAACTCCGACGCCGTGTTTTTTTTGCTCCCTTCCGTTTTGAGCAAGTGACGTTTCGAATCTGGTTTAAACCGAGCGAGACACGGTAGTTATGTAACTGTGGCCATTTTGGCTCCATGATACATGAAAACCGCGCGGTTCAACACAGAGCACGCTGAGCCGTCATGGCAGACCCGTGGATACAGTTTCATAGTCCTTTTGTACCAGCACACTGGACAAAATGCAGAAGGCTATAGATATGCTCCACCTATAGGACACAATAAAGGTAGACCGGTACTCTACATGTAGGAGAGCAGCAACCTATTTGGATGTAGCGAGAGTTGACCAAGACCCCCCTTTTCCATAAACTGTCCTGGTGTCCCGATATGTTCTTCCCAAAACATTAAAAAAGTCCCGTTTTCCAACAATCCGATAGCACCCCTTCCTCTGCATCATCAACAACTGCTGCTGCTGCTGCTGCAGAGTCACTTCCAATAGGACCTCGTTTGTTTGACGTCTCGTCCGAAGGACGGAGCACAAGGAGGTTCAGTGACTTGCTCAGGGTCACACACACACACAGGGAGTCAGTGGCTGCTGCAGAGTCACTTCCAATAGGAGCTTGTTTGTTTGACGTCTCATCCTGAAGGACGGAGCACAAGGAGGTTCAGTGACTTGCTCAGGGTCACACACACACAGGGAGTCAGTGGCTGCTGCAGAGTCACTTCCAATAGGAGCCCGTTTGTTTGACGTCTCATCCTGAAGGACGGAGCACAAGGAGGTTCAGTGACTTGCTCAGGGTCACACACACACAGGGAGTCAGTGGCTGCTGCAGAGTCACTTCCAATAGGAGCCCGTTTGTTTGACGTCTCATCCTGAAGGACGGAGCACAAGGAGGTTCAGTGACTTGCTCAGGGTCACACACACACAGGGAGTCAGTGGCTGCTGCAGAGTCACTTCCAGTAGGAGCTCGTTTGTTTGACGTCGCATCCGAAGGACGGTTTCCAGATGTTTCACACCTGTATAGGTTATTACGCTACATTAAACGCATGCAATATTATAGAAATGATGGGTACCAATATAATTGCAATAAACAGGGTTATACCATCTAGTTAAAAGTGTCCCGAATTGGAAAGCGATTATGCAGCGGTTGGGCGTCAGTCAATCAGAGGTCGTTGTTTTTTTTTTTGTTTTTTTTTAAGTAATAGTGATACAAATCCAAGTATTCAAACAAGACGCATTCTTATAATAATAATAATAATAATAATAATAATAATAATAATAATAATAATAATTTCAATCTATGTGACGCTACAATTCTTATTACAAATAGGCTACAGTATGTTTCGCCACTAATGTGCAAACGGGTGAACACCATTAACTCATTAGCGACCAAACACATTTTTCTTTAAAAGAAAATCAGGCCACGAGCTGCATTTATTTCTGTGATTTGATTCATTAACATTCAGCCTTTTTGCGGTTAATAAAATGCGAGTAAGTTACCATAGCAATACAGTTAAGGTAACATTTACAACAATATAATAGGCTGCGTGGTAAAGCGGTTAAAGAAAAGGGCTTGTAACCAGGAGGTGGTCCCGGGTTCAAATCCCTGTTAACTCTCTGACTCACTGTGTGTGACCCTGAGCAAGTCACTTCACCTCCTTGTGCTCTGTCTTTCGGGTGAGACGTAGTTGCAAGTGACTCTGCAGCTGATGCATAGTTCACACACCCTAGTCTCTGTAAGTCGCCTTGGATAAAGGCGTCTGCTAAATAAACAAATAATAATAAGAATAACAGCTAGATGGTGATGATGCCAGTTTTAAAAAAATAAAATTCTCGTAACATAATTATGAAGACAACGGCACTGAATGGGTTAATTACACCCTAACTGGTTGCTGTGATTCAGCAAACTGATTCGGACGGATGTTATTGTCACTTGCAAAGAAAGACACGCCCCCCTAGGTGCAGAGCTAAAACTTACCTGCCTTGTCTGTCTGCTCCACACGGTCACGAGGACTGCTGAAGTGAACGCGCTTGCTGAGGCTGTTTCTTCCAGTAAAAAAGCGTCGAGGCGCGCCTCTGCGGAACGTTGGTGTTGTTTTGTAACAGGTAGGAAACTTTTTTCACGTCACATCAAAGTTGATCCGAATTCTAAAGGAGGTCTTTAATGTACCGTATTGTAAAAAATAAAATTGATTTGTGTTTCTCGCGAATACATACAGACACACTTTAGATCAATTCCAGAGTTCAGTGAATACATACAGACACTCTTTAGATCAATTCCAGAGTTCAGTGTTTTGTTTTGTATTTTTTTTTCAGTAATTTTATAAAAAGAAAACCTACTGTAAAATAAATACAAAACTGTCATCGGCATTGTGTTTGATGTTTCATGTTTACTGGAAGCATTTTTTTTTCTTTACTGGAAGCATTTCTGAAATTTGAAATCTGATATGTATTTCCTGATTCTTCTTATTGAATCTGATATATTTAAAAAAAATAATAATAATTCTACTTCCTTTTACACCTGCCAACTTTAAATGGACTAAATTCAACTGAGTTTTGATAATGGGAAAAAAATAGGCTGAAATTATTAAAAAATACTTTTCATTGTCATTCTTTTTTGTACACTGCAATTATACCTCCTTATATATATGTGTGTGCGTGCGTGCGTGCGTGTGTGCGCGTGTGCGCGTGTGTGTGTAACTAAATGACAAAGACCAAATAATAAAGACAGACTCAGCAATAAGTTTTTTAAACTACTGTATCTGCAAACAAATGATAGTACAAATGATAGGAAGCTCATTTGAAAATAACGCCCAGTACATCAGCACCTTTTCTTCCAGAGTCTGGGTTTTGGAGCAGAGAGATGCAATGCCGCTGGAACAAGGGAAGGAAGTCACAGAAACTGGTGAGAAAAAACGTTCCTCCTGAAAACGGAGTTTAAAATAATCCAGTGAATTGTTTTCCTTGATTTATGTCGTAGTGCTACAGTAGAATGAAACACAAAAAGGATAATTATTGTAATTACAGTCGGAATTTACCACCAGCGAATCCTCAGCAAAGACTGATGACTTCTCACAGACAAAACCCCTGTGTGGCTCCCCTACCCCTACACGCCACGAGGCCGTGCCTTTACAAGGGGAGACCCTCGGAGACCCCTGCGCTCCCCTGACTGTGTGACTCCCCCCTGCACACCACGCGGCCGTGCCTTTAACAGGGGAGACCCCCTGGGACCCCTGCGCTCCCCTGACTGTGTGACTCCCCCCTGCACACCACGTGGCCGTGTCTTTACCAGGGGAGACCCTCAGGGACCCCTGCGCTCCCCTGACTGTGTGACTCCCCCCTGCACACCACGCGGCCGTGCCTTTACCAGGGGAGACCCTCTGGGAACCCTGCGCTCCCCTGACTGTGTGACTCCCCCCTACACACCACGCGGCCGTGCCTTTAACAGGGGAGACCCTCTGGGACCCCTGCGCTCCCCTGACTGTGTGACTCCCCCCTGCACACCACGTGGCCGTGTCTTTACAAGGGGAGACCCTTGGAGACCCCTGCGCTCCCCTGACTGTGTGACTCCCCCCTGCACACCACGTGGCCGTGTCTTTACCAGGGGAGACCCTCAGGGACCCCTGCGCTCCCTTGACTGTGTGACTCCCCCCTGCACACCACGTGGCCGTGTCTTTACCAGGGGAGACCCTCGGGGACCCCTGCGCTCCCCTGACTGTGTGACTCCCCCCCCCCCCCCCCTGCACACCACAGTCATCCTTTAGACTACAGGTTTATCTCTGTTACAGGTTCTCCAGAGCTGCAGGACAAGCCCGCTCATCAGAACCATGTTGTCCTTCGGGAAAACCACAACACTGGTCCTAGAACTGCGCAGTCAATGCCTTTCGTAACTCCTAACCTCAGCGGCTCTCTGGTACAGTAGCTACTGTCATTTTACAAAATCTAATTCCAGTCTTTCAGACAAACATTGACTGTGACATTTGTGTATCTCAAAGGACATTCCCCGATGCCATACTGACAGTGTAGTCCATAGGAAAGCCCAAGACAGGTCAATGCTGACACATGACCCTCGCCTCATTCAGGTCAGTATGTCACAAAAGACAATTAGTCAATTCTCGGTAATATGAATGTTAAGGGACTAGTAAAAAAAAAAAAAGTCTCATGAGTAATTTGTATCATCAGGAACCTGAAGCCAAAACACTGAAATCAAATGTCAATTACAGTGTGTAGTATAAATTTAATACTTTTGTCATTGTTCATTGTTCGTACTATCAGGAAATTCATTTAATCCGAGTTTCTTTGAACGAGAAGTCACCGTATTGGCAAAGGCATTCTATGGCAGAAAAGAATGACAACGCTAGTTCTGTGTGAATCTTTCAATAGTAATAAAATGAGAGAAAAAAATGTATTTTGTTTCTTTTTCCAAAACTACAGAACACCTCTCTGGAGGTATGCAAGCACTTCATCCTAGACTGGGCAGAGAGGCTGAGAACAATCTCTCAGGTAAGGGCAGCAGTGTGGAGTAGTGGTTAGGGCTCTGGCCTCTTGACCAGAGGGTAGTGGGTTCAATCCCAGGTGGGGGGGACACTGCTGCTGTACCCTTGAGCAAGGTACTTTACCTAGATTGCTCCAGTTAAAAACTGTATAAGTGGGTAATTGTATGTAAAAAAATAATGTGATATCTGTATAATGTGAAATAATGTATATTATTATTATTTTACAGAAACGAGTTGATTTGATCACAGACGCGCTGCAGGAAGCAGAGGGCGGGTGTGGGCACACAGAGCCGCAGGATTCACGGGCAGCCGCTGGGGAAATGTATGCCAACCAGAGTCTTGAAGAGTGCAGAGACATCATCATCACATGGGCAAGGGAGCTGAGGAATCAATACGAGGTAAGAGACATCATCATCACATGGGCAAGGGAGCTGAGGAATCAATGCAAGGTATTGAGAGAAGCAACTGATCATTCAGAATTGGGAGAAACATCGGGGGGGGGATAATAACTGGACACAAAACAAAATGTATATTTAAAAAAAGGTATTGAGATAAAGACCGAATAAAAATAACAAAATAACAATTTAATCCTGTACTTTAGAGTACTGTAATCCGTCACAAGTGTTATTTAATCTGTAGTATTTTGTATTTAATTCTATCCTGATGTAACTATCACTGACACTGTTATCTGCTCCGTTATTGAATCGTATTTTGTCACACTTGTACTTGCTAGAACCAAAGTCATTGTATTTATCTTGCTCTTAATTGTATTAATAATGTGATTATTGAAATGTATTTTTGTTTACGACTGTAAGTCACCCTGGATAAGGGTGTCTGTTAAGAAATTATTATTATTATTATTATTATTATTATTATTATTATTATTAATAATAATAATAATAATAATAATAATAATAATAATAATAATATCGATTTTTAGGCTGTGTTCACACTGGGTCCGTTTAGAGGGTTTGGTCCGCACTCAGTTCGTTTCGGTACGTTTGGTGTGAGAGGTGGTCTTGGTCCGTTTGGCAAACGCAGCGAGTCTGGTTCGCTTGCTAAACGTCAATGTGAACAACTGCAGGACTCGGTCCTTTTTGTACATAGGAAACGAACTATACCAGGTAACATGACTCGGAAGTAAACATGTCACGCATAGTTTAGTTCATATTCTGAGGAAACAAGGAGAGCAAAATTCTGTTGCTGGAGTGGAATGAATGCGCGGCCAGGAGACACGCTTTTAAACTCTTGGCAGTCTAAAAAGTAAAGTCGGATGCTTTAATAAAAGGGGCGTGTTGTTGAATTTTTTTTTTTTTAGCCTGCCAGCGAGCGAGAGGAAACAGATGAAAATAAAAACGTTGACCAGGAGAACGCTGAAGATTTCTCCAGACAATCCCCGGAGAAAACAGATCAAGGGAAGGAGTGGAATCTGGAGCGGTGCGAAGTGATCCTGAAGGAATGGGCATCCGAACTGAGGAGTGTGACTGAGGTACTGAAGCGATAGAGGATCACTGTATACAGCTCTGCCCAATAGTGTTGCATCACCTAGAATTTGATTGAGACATGTGCGCATTTTTTCATGTGTCAGTTTTTGTGTTGAGTATATAGGAAACTACAAAGTGGTGGTATGCAATTCAATATGTCAACGTAACGTTATCACTCCACTTTAGGAAGCAACATTTGCTAATGCTTTAGGATGATGCAAACCCTTTGCCCATAGCTGTGAATTAGATGCCCCGCTTCTTTCCCACAGATCTGTGGATTGGCTCAAGCAGAGAGCTGTGGACTCGATCAGCTGGCAGTGGAGAAGTGGACGGGAGAATTGCTCTGCACTGTCTGTCCAGTAATTGAGTTTATCATGAGGGCCCTGCTTGAGAAATCACTTTAGGTAAAATAAAATAAAATAATATCTATCTATCTATCTATCTATCTATCTATCTATCTATCTATCTATCTATCTATCTATCTATCTATCTATCTATCTATCTATCTACATATACTAAGCCCTAGATATAGACCTTGGATTTTGATCACTTCACAAGATGACATCCCTTATACAATAAGCAATGTACTACACAGAACGCATGAATGAAATCTGAGTGTGTAACGTTGCTGCACAAACACAGTGCAATCTTTCAGTGCATTTGTATTTGTTATTTAGTAATTGGAAACAATAGAGTTTATCCAAGTGTGCAACTACACTGACTTGCTGTAATAACAGACAGCTGACAGCTGTGCATGTATGTATGTATGTATGTATGTATGTTCTCACCACAGTCTAACTTTTTATTTCTTCTCTAGTTTAGCTGCACATTGACAATGGGAGCCGTGGAAATGGTCCTGAAGATAACATTTGTAATACAAACACGACAAACAGAACATATACCACACACACCTCAGGCCAAAAACTTTGCATCACCTAGACATTTAGGATTGAAACATGATTAAAATAAAAACTCTCTGAACATAACTTTAGATATTTAGGCCAGCAGTGTGGAGTAGTGGTTAGGGCTGTGGACTCCTGACCAGAGGGTCGTGGGTTCAAGCCCCGGTGAGAGACACTGCTGTTGTACCCTTGAGCAAGGTACTTTACTTAGATTGCTCCAGTAAAAACCCAACTGTTTAAATGGGTAATTGTATGTAAAAATAATGCGATATCTGTGTAGTGTGAAATAATGTATAATGTGATATCTTGTAACAATTGTAAGTCACCCTGGATAAGGGCGTCTGCTAAGAAATAAATAATAATATTTTTATTTAACATCATGTCATCAAAGAAACTACAAAATGGCATCGCAAAAGTCTACCGGAAGCCATAATAGTTGTAAAGTATAATATTTCATGTTAGATTTTAAAATGTTAAGTAGATGAAAAACTACAAAGCATTGGTATGTAATTCAATATGTTAAGGAAACATTATTCAAGCAGGCTTCATTGGACTTTATAAAGCAGTAACAGATAATTCTGTTGGGTGATTCAAGCAGGCTTCATTGGACTTTATAAAACAGTAATAGATAATTCTGTTGGGTGATGCAAAACTTTTAGCCATAACTCTACAGTATGTACATTTTCATGTAAAATAAATGTGCTTCACAATTGCAAGCAATGATTAGGTGTATAATGAAATGTCCCTGTAATACACTGTATATTTTACTGATAATCACATTCCTGTACTGGGGTTAATTGCACACAACCTTTAGGCACACAGTGGCTATGCAATTAACATGAATCTACTGTAATATGAGTTAACAGGGTGTGCTTTGTATGTCTGATTTAAAGTTGGATTTCTGTGCTACTTGTGTGAATGGTCTCTTAATAAAGTCAGTAGATGTTTATGTCACCAGTCTAATTGTGTGAGTTTACACTTAGAAAAACAGGAACTTGCACCCTCATACTAAAAAAAAACATGTTCTTCACACTCTGTTCAGCACAGTTTCTAGTGGTATTACATGCCAGTCTACTGGGTGCAGCTCCCAGGGTAAGTGTACCACTGTGGTCAAAAGTTTGTTCACCCTGTAGAACGAACTAATTGTGCTTCATAAAGTCCATTGAAAGCTGCTGAATAATGTTCCCTTGTTAACATATTGAATTCCACACCCTCTATTTAGAATGAACTCCCTCAGCTTCATAGAGTCCAGTGAAAGCTGCTGAATAATGTTCCCTTGTTAACATATTGAATTCCACCCCCTCTATATAGAATGAACTCCCTCAGCTTCATAGAGTCCAATGAAAGCTGCTGAATAATGTTCCCTTGTTAACATATTGAATTCCACCCCCTCTATATAGAATGAACTCCCTCAGCTTCATAGAGTCCAATGAAAGCTGCTGAATAATGTTCCCTTGTTAACATATTGAATTCCACCCCCTCTATATAGAATGAACTCCCTCAGCTTCATTAGAGTCCAATGAAAGCTGCTGAATAATGTTCCCTTGTTAACATATTGAATTCCACCCCCTCTATATAGAATGAACTCCCTCAGCTTCATAGAGTCCAATGAAAGCTGCTGAATAATGTTCCCTTGTTAACATATTGAATTCCACACCCTCTATATAGAATGAACTCCCTCAGCTTCATAGAGTCCAATGAAAGCTGCTGAATAATGTTCCCTTGTTAACATATTGAATCACACACCCTCTATATAGAATGAACTCGCTCAGCTTCATAGAGTCCAATGAAAGCTGCTGAATAATGTTACCTTGTTAACATATTGAATTCCACACCCTCTATATAGAATGAACTCGCTCAGCTTCATAGAGTCCAATGAAAGCTTCTGAATAATGTTCCCTTGTTAACATATTGAATTCCACCCCCTCTATATAGAATGAACTCGCTCAGCTTCATAGAGTCCAATGAAAGCTTCTGAATAATGTTCCCTTGTTAACATATTGAATTCCACCCCCTCTATATAGAATGAACTCGCTCAGCTTCATAGAGTCCAATGAAAGCTGCTGAATAATGTTCCCTTGTTAACATATTGAATTCCACCCCCTCTATATAGAATGAACTCCCTCAGCTTCATAGAGTCCAATGAAAGCTGCTGAATAATGTTCCCTTGTTAACATATTGAATTCCACCCCCTCTATATAGAATGAACTCCCTCAGCTTCATAGAGTCCAATGAAAGCTGCTGAATAATGTTCCCTTGTTAACATATTGAATTCCACCCCCTCTATATAGAATGAACTCCCTCAGCTTCATTAGAGTCCAATGAAAGCTGCTGAATAATGTTCCCTTGTTAACATATTGAATTCCACCCCCTCTATATAGAATGAACTCCCTCAGCTTCATAGAGTCCAATGAAAGCTGCTGAATAATGTTCCCTTGTTAACATATTGAATTCCACACCCTCTATATAGAATGAACTCCCTCAGCTTCATAGAGTCCAATGAAAGCTGCTGAATAATGTTCCCTTGTTAACATATTGAATCACACACCCTCTATATAGAATGAACTCGCTCAGCTTCATAGAGTCCAATGAAAGCTGCTGAATAATGTTACCTTGTTAACATATTGAATTCCACACCCTCTATATAGAATGAACTCGCTCAGCTTCATAGAGTCCAATGAAAGCTTCTGAATAATGTTCCCTTGTTAACATATTGAATTCCACCCCCTCTATATAGAATGAACTCGCTCAGCTTCATAGAGTCCAATGAAAGCTTCTGAATAATGTTCCCTTGTTAACATATTGAATTCCACCCCCTCTATATAGAATGAACTCCCTCAGCTTCATAGAGTCCAATGAAAGCTGCTGAATAATGTTCCCTTGTTAACATATTGAATTCCACACCCTCTATATAGAATGAACTCGCTCAGCTTCATAGAGTCCAATGAAAGCTGCTGAATAATGTTCCCTTGTTAACATATTGAATTACACACCAGCGCTTCAATGCGTAGGTCAATGCGTAGGCCTACACATCACCCTCACCTCAGCTACATTCAGGTCAGTGTCTCGACAAAAGATAATGACAGTAGATTCTCGTTAATACGAATTTCAAGGGACCAGCAAACAATTTTAAATACAGACCAATGAGAAGTATTATAAAGGTAATTTCAGTGCTGTGAATGCAACAGAACCCGCAAGTCTGTGGAGATTGAGAATACATAAATAAATAATTATGTATAAATAAATAATAGTTCTTAGCTTGGTTTGTTTTATAGGGAGTAGTAGTTAGGACTCTTGACCGGAGGGTCGTGGGTTCAATCCCAGGTGGGGGACACTGCTGCTGTACCCTTGAGCAAGGTACTTTACCTAGATTGCTCCAGTAAAAACCCAACTGTATAAATGGGTAATTGTATGTAAAAATAATGTGTAAAAAATAATGTAATTGTATGTAAAAATAATGTGATATCTTGTAACAAGTGTAAGTCACCCTGGATAAGGGTGTCTGCTAAGAAATAAATAATAATAATATTCTCTATTAATTAAATTATGTATTCATTGAAAATAGTCAAGAGAGAGCCAGACTGTTTTTCTATATGTTTTTGAATAGAGGAAGTTAGCAGGGTACTGTTCCTGTGTGGGGGTAGGGGTACAGACTGGCATGAAAGTGTTTAAGTTCAACAACAAATAAAATGGTGTTCCTGTTATTAAGCAGTAGTATAGCCAGAAGCAGAGGTTTTTAAAAAATAACAGGAGCCAATTTTCGCTTTAGTGAAGTAGGCTACAATATTTTTTTTTCATTCAAAGCGTGTTGTTTATTGAAATTAGTGTTCAGCTTTCATATTGAAGCTTGACGTGTACTATTCATTCAATCACACCAAGACCTTTTTAAAATCAAGTGAGCTTATTTGTGTATAAAAAACGACAATAGAATCGCAGTCCTTCTTTCGCAGCCAGTGTCATCGTTATTATTATTATTATTATTATTATTATTATTATTTATTTCTTAGCAGACGCCCTTATCCAGGGCGACTTACAATCGTAAGCAAATACATTTCAAGTGTTACAATACAAGTAATACAATAAGAGCAAGAAATACAATAACTTTTGTTCAAGCAAAGTACAAGTGTGACAAACCACAATTCAATAATACAGCAGATAATAGTGATAGTTACATCAGGATATGATTAAATAGTGATAGTTACATCAGGATGTGATTAAATACAAAATACTACAGGTTAAACACTTGGCAGATGTATGCAGCTGTAATGGTAAAGTAACCTGGCAGTGCTGCCTCTGTTCAACGCACGCAAAAACTTTCAGAATAGATCAAACTGTGTTGAGAACGGTAAGAAAACGCATTTGAGAGCACAACATTTTGTGACATGTTTAACTTTCATAGCTGAAGAGGCGCCGGGGCTCTGCCTAGTCGAGAGCAGCCCAAATGGTCTCAATGCTAAAATTCAAGGTGATAGGCAACACTATTCATAATTATTAACTTTTCCACGTTACTGGTG